>NW_013953247.1:34273-54036 GCF_001266775.1 Austrofundulus limnaeus
GTTGCATGGAATCCTGTCTGTGTTTCCTGTCTGCTTTCAGGAAAGCCCAGTCAGGATAACCACACTGCTCCAGGGCCTGTCGTGTGTCTTTAAGAACCTCCTACCATTTCTGACACTCCCACTTCRGCACACAACAATGCTTAAGGGGAGGGGTGCTCTGTGGGTAGCTATGTGTAAATAGGTGGTTTTTTTGTACCAGCAAATATTTAGGCAGCTAAAAAGGCTCAAAACAGTCGATTTTGCACAATATCTCCCTTAAATATGTAAAACTTTTCACATTTAAAGTGGAACAACTTGGTTATGTAAATTCAACACATTTCTTCGAGTCTTCTGAGATTGAGAAGCTGCTAACTACGCTCAGGTTTGTGTTAAGATTCTGTGTTTTGGTTTAGTTGTTAAAATTTAAGATCTGTAGTTATTTTTTTTATTTAGTTCTGTTTTCTTGCATTCCTGATCAGTTCAGTGCGTGTTGTGTCCCTGCCACACCTACCTGCACTGTGCAGGTGTTTGCACTTTACGTGATGTGCTCTGACTACTTCCTGTTTTGCTCTTGTGTGATATGTGTGAGTTTCTGTTAATGATCTGGTCCTATGGTGGGTTCTGCCACGTCAGCACTTTATTTTTCTAGTTTGTGAATAAGTTAAAGTTCGGCTCCACTCCTCCACCTGCAGTCTGGGTCGTATCCTCAAAACAGCAGATAAAAGTGCTTCGTTTACGTTGAGTGCGTACCCGCATTTCAGAACAACAAGTCAACATATCTGGAAAGCAGCAGGATTAAAACTCGGTCAAACTGTTTGATACAAAGAATTGTATGCTTGGTTTCACTTTGCAGTGAGAACCTTTAATCCCAGAGGGGTGGCTGATAAATGGGAGTGTCTCGGGCTGTGAACACACACACACGCGCGCGCGCGCGCGCAGGAGGTGTGTGTTTTCTGTCACAGCGCTGCGATGCCGCTGGTTCCTCCACGGGAGACGCGGACAGACAGAGGCAGCACTGAGGGGCTGTGGGTGTGGAGGTCCCGGGCTGACTCTCCTCCACCATGCACCGGCTCCACATCTGAACTGATCCCGGTTCAGTTTCACCTCAGACTGCCTCTCCTGAAGGACGAATGACTCCACCGGCTCTCCTTTCATTCTGCTAAAAGCTCTTGGCGAGGGAGGCACTCTAGTTTTTATTTATTTATTTATTTATTTTTTTCCTCTTTCAATTTTTTTTTCTTTCCTTCATGGCGTCTCCTCAACAGTCAAGGATTCAGTCGTATCTGGAGAAGAATAAAATCGGACCCCTGTTTGAGGTGAGTGCGCAAAACCTACTTTGAAGTTTATTGGCTGCGCTGCTTTGCACCAAACTGGATTCGCTCTCTTTTTTTTTTATTTCTAGTTTGCGCTAAAAGCGGGTGAAATATCTGCTGCTGTCACGGAGTAAAGCAGGAGCAGTTAAAGGTGTCTCTCCCAGCAGCTCGTGTTTTCTGCAGGTTCAATAAATGAGCAGGATTAGCAGGAAACCGTGTTCTGGTGTCCCACCGCGCTGCAGCCCATTGAAGGAACTCTGTTTACCTTCCTCTCCATCATTAGGCTCCCTGGTAGTGATTTGCATTTCAGAGGATGCCTGACTCAACACTGTTGCAGTTTGTTTAAGTTGCAACCACCTAAAGGGGTAGTTCAGATCTTTTGAAGTGAGGTTCTGGGGGGAAAAATTTAAAAAAAAAAGGAAGCTCTTTGTCAAGCTGGGACTTGGACACCTTCTGTCCACCTGTGGTGTTATTTCTGAGTGGACCAAAGTGTCAAAGCTAACCCATGCACCGGCTTTGATGCTCAAAGTTTTATTCCTGAGGGAAGATCGATGATTGCGCACAACTTAGGATTTGAATTAAAAATCAAGCACAACCAAGAATCGTCACATATTTAATGCCTTGTACCCAGATTTTTTTCATCCCAAATTTGATTTTTGAGTTTAATCGATTTTGTTTCCCACTTAACGGAGTGCCTCTGTTTCAGGTGCTGAAACAAATTTGTTGTACTCCTGCTTTTTGTATCAAGAGCCTTCAAACACATTTTGCGGTGAGGTGTTTGTTGCTCCAAACCTGAGGTAAAACCTTACTGGTTCCAGAAAACTGAAGTAAGTGTCTTTTTTGAGAAGATCCTCTTTGCTAGCTGTCATTTTGATTTGATTTAACAGGAAAAGATTATTAAAAATCAAGCCTGACTTAGCATAATTGCTGTTTTACAGCAGGTTCCTGTTCTGCAGCACATAAAACACTCAGAATTACAGCATCACAATCACATCATTATACACCATAGACACAAAGACAAACAAGCATACCAAATTTCAGGAAGGCAGCATTTGCAAAATAGGACGTCTAAATATGAGCACAACAAAAAGTATCCAGCAGATGGCAGACGAGATTCTTCTTAAAGGGCTGTAGTTTTGAAATGGACTTGATGTTTTGAGGAATGTCATTCCATGCTTTAGTATAAACATAGAAGAAAGACCACTGGCCGTAACAGTTTTTAAAAGTTGGTAATATCAGTTGTCCTTTTGTAACAGATCTAGTTGAATGACCACTTCCAGAATTTGACTTGGGCAGCAATGCACAGAGAGTTCCATAATTGGCACCTTGAAAGATCTGAAAATATAAATCAATACCACTATACAAAACATAATTCTGAAAAGTCAAGGCATCAGACAATGAAAGAACTGTACAGTGATGAGTCCAACCAGGAAGTTTTTTATGAATTTTGTAGGCCCTGTTGTAGAGCCTAACTATGGGTTCTAAGATTTCATTTGTTGTAAGAGACCAAACAGGTGAACAGTACGACATGGTTGAGAGTATAATGGCATGAAGATAGAYATTTGAAACAGAAGATGTCAGATTGGATCTAATTTTTGAATAAATGTATAATTTCTGTTTCAACTTAGTGGTTTAGACTTGTACATGATCACGATAAGTCAAATGAGAATCCAAAGTAATTCCAAGATATTTGTAGGTAGTGACAATATCAAGGGGTTTGTTTAAAAAAGTACGTTGATTTGTTATATTGAAATGTCTCCTGGGTGAGGAAAAATACATGCACACAGTTTTTTTTTAACATTAATTGATAAAAGATTATCTTGAAGCCAACCATGAAATGTCTGAAGATCTGCTTGTAACTGACTATTAATAGATTCAATATTGAAATCAGACAAAAAAGAACAGTATCATCAGCATACATTAAAATATTTGAATACTTCAATATTTTTGGAAGGTCATTTATGCATAATAGGTCTTGTCATGTACCAAGCATCTTGAGGGACAGGTGGGGTGACCTCTGAACTAGAAGCCCCAAACAGTGCACTGGTGGGAAAAAAAATCTAGATTTTCCCAAAATTAAATCTTTATAAATGGCAAATTCGAATTAATTGATTAAATCAATTTATCGCCCAGCCCCAAGGAACTGAAAACTGTGCAGGTTTTCCAACTCCTGAGATTCATGAAGAAACARAGGAAGCATGGGGCTGGGTAAAAATATTGATTCATCAATGCACAATATTACATTGTTTTCAGTATCGATTCAGAAAATTCTCTGATTCAATTTGAACCACCCCAGGCTGCGTTAGCAAGAAATCASTGATATATTTATTGTGACACATGGACCACGATATGATATCATGATATATTACAATACTGTAAGCAAAGTCTTTATTTCTCCAAACTATTCTAACAAAAAAAAAMCTCTATAAGTCTATTCAACTAACTTGCTGCGGGGGCCACAGTTAATGCAGACCAACGGTACAGGGGCCGAACATCCAGCAATAAAAGTCTTTTTGTAAATGAACCAAGTAKTACAAAGATCTGTTACCTTTTGAGTTTTTTTTCTTTTGCTGCATTTAATCATGAATTCAACATACAGAACCCTATGTAATTAAAGTAGTGATAATTAAACGATATCAAAAACAAAAATAACACATTCTGCCTCCTATTTAACACAAATATTATTTTGACATTTCTGACATTCCAAATTTTTAAACCAATTTTATTTTCACTTTCATAGTTTAATCTTCAACTGCTTGTAGTTGTACCTGTCTTAGATATTCCTAGAAATGGTTTTTAACAGCTTCTAGCCAAGATTCTGACGTTTCTGTAGATACCAGACACCAGTCGGCGGGCCACATTTTTGTCACTCACGGGCCAGATATGACCCACGAGCCGCCAGTTGAATAGCCCTGCTCTATAAACAGCACATCATGCATTACATGCATAAAATCGGATTAAATTCAGTTTATTTTTATGCAGCCAGAAGAACACTGAACAACTATAAGATTTTAGGTAACTTCTGCCAACTTATGAAAAGTTTGTCCAACACTAAAAATGTCCAAGCTAGGGCTATTCAACTGGCGGCCCGCGGGCCACATCTGGTCTGCGAGTGACCAAAATGTGGCCCGCCAATTGGTTCACTGCTCTCTTAAGTCCAAACCTCCGGTTTTCTACTTTAATTACTTTAAGTTCTTTCAGCTAAAACATGTTTGGTATCTACAGAAACGTCAGAATTTTGGCTAGAAGCTGGTAAAAAACATTTCTAGGAAATCTAAGACGGTTAAAACTACAATCAGTTGAAGATAAAACTACGAAAGTGAAAATAAAATTGGTTTAAAAATTTGGCAGGTCAAATATGTTAAAATAAATTTTGTGTTAAATAGGATCTAGAATGTGTTATTTTTGTTTTTGGTATTGTTTTAATATAACCACTTTTCTAACATAGGGTTCTGTATGTTGTWTTCATGATTAAATGCAGCAAAATAAACTAATTCAAAGGTAACAGATCTTTGKAATACTTGATTTATTTACAAAATTATTTTAATTGCTGGATGTTTGCCCCCCTGTGCCATTGTTGTGCATTAACTGTGGCTCCCAGAGCAATTTAGTTGAATAGTCCTGAACTAAGCTAAGGATGGATTTAAAAAAATCTACTGGAAGCCTTTTTTGGACCTATACATAATGTAATGCAAACCATTAGATAGAATATAGCCGATATGAGTAAAATAGCCATAACAAAATGTTCATAAGTGAGTATAAGTTATCTAAAATGTTGTTGTGTGACAGGACCTTAATACAACACAAAATGAACCTCTGGCATGAGAGGTTGTATTTTAAGCCCAGTATTTTCTTATACCACACAAACATCTATCTACAACAGGTAAGATAGTAATTGTTCACAACAGAACTCCACTTCAGATTTTGCTTTCCTTTGGTTTCTCTCAGAATACACACCATGTCTGTGTGTGTGTCTGTTAGTGCAGAACTTACTTTATCTTCTACTTCTAGATAAACACCTGAATGCAGATTTGACCAGGTGTGGGGGAGAATGACAGCTTATCTGTGCAAGCATCATTGTTCGACTCGGATAAGAACGCGGCGTTGATCTCCTGCGCGCTTTCGTCACGTCGTTTTGCAGAGAGCCGACGTTTCCCTTCCTTTGCCACGGCTGCATGTGTGGAGGTGGCACACGGACAAAAAACACGGCCTGCATGCCAAACGGGCGTCAGGCTTGTTCCAGCACCTCGGTCAGAGTCACGTGCGGTCCAACCGGTGCGGAGGGCAGTAAATCTTCTGGCGAGTCCCACAGCAGTCAGGGAGGCTAAACTACACAACAATAGGCCTAGTGTGTACTCTCCTTGTTTGTTTTTCCTCGCTCCATATTCCCGTCTGCCTCCTCTGTTCTCTTGCTGGTGCCTTTCTCTTCATTCCCACCCCTTTTTGGGCTCATTTRAAACTCTTATTTCTGTGACAAGTGAAGATGATTAAAGCGAAACATTTTTGATGGACAAGAATTTGGATCATTCCTGAGTCAGAGGTGTAGCAGGGGGAGAGTGTTTGTTTGAAAACTCCTCAGGGTCCACCCCTCTGCTCATGAGAAAATGATGTGGTCGCTGCTCCGCTGCTGCGCTTGGAAAAACCTCGGCTGTTTTATTGTCGTCCTTAGGAAAATCCATTAACGCCCGTTTGGCTGTGGAGAAAGATGTTTTTTTTAATTAGAAAAATCTAAGAGAAGATTGKTTTTTTTTAATTATTTGTATCATGTGTTGAGTTTTGGTGCAGCAGAGGTAATCACACAGCTGCTCTGCTCAGAACTAAAACCAGGCTCAGACTTTCAAACGGGACGACTTGCAGGAAAAATCCATCAGTGAAATTTAAGCTGCATGTCGACATGAAACTATCATTCCCACTGACTGCTTTCGCTTTCTGCCACTGGTAATCTACAAACAGTATCCTCCAAATTATTGGACAAAGGGATTTAAACCTCAAGTGAGCAAAACCTACAGTATGAGGCAGATTTCATCTCCCCAAACTTTGTTTCTTTGGCACATTTCAAGTGATAAAATGCACAACGTTAAAGGACAATTGTCTCGCCATGAAAACTCAATTTAAAATAGTTTGAAAATGTTCAACATATTTTTTTGGGGGGGAAAATGTGGATACTTGAAAGGAAAACCTCCAACTGAGCTATAAAGTGAGCAGCAGATACACAGAAAATTACATTTTCTTTTTAGTAAAAAAATTCTTCCACGTCTTGCTCTTCCTTTGACTTTGTTTTAAACTTGTTTCAGATTTTGTAGGAAGCTAACTTTGAGTCTTCTCTCAGTCAAAACTTTCAAAATATAAAGTAGATTATTGCTTGTGGACTTTGGTCAAATCTTTCGGCACCTGGCTGTGGTGAGTTCACAGACTGGAATAAAGCTGAAGATATTTCAGATACCTGTGCAGCTCAGCAGTATGCCATGTTCAGTCTTGTTTTAAAACAGTCAACAACTCATTTGAAACAATATCAGAAGTCTATCTCATACCTGCCAACATTTTCTGGCAGCAATGAGGAACACCTGCTCATGGAGGGTCCTGGAGTTTTAGTTAAAGATTTACTGAAACCTCTGCAGTTTTCAGCCATTATTTAATAATGAAACATAAAAAATTGTATTTTCTGAAGGAAAACTTTAACCTGAACTTTTTAGAGATCTGAACTGAAACTTCCATCATTATTTTGTTTTCTGTTTACACACTGAGCCTCAGTAGTTAGTCTTGACTGAATGATACTTTTATCATGAAACATCTTCTGCACTATATAACACCTCATGTCACAAAACAGCTGAGAAACCCACAGGACAAGTTATTKTCATAAACCTGAGTATAAAACTTTTTTTCGTCCCCCATTTGCGGCCTTCCGGATGGACGGTGCTCTTAGTGTTTGCCTACACTGCCTGTGCCACACGGGCCAGATCATCAGTACTTTACGATCTAATTTATTTTCTCAGTCAAATAAAAAAACAACATGCCTGCTGTCCCACAGTGAGGGTATCAGTGAGTGGGGGATTCATTGACTCACTCAGCTTATGATTTGCCAGAGAATTGATCCACCCCCCCCCCCACTCGCCCCACCCCTCACTAATGAAATGGTTGCGTTGCAGAGACAGCAATCTGAGTCAAAGCTGACTGAATATCTTCCAGCCTTTTTTAATAACAGAAACAATTACACTTCAAGTTACTGCATTATGTTATACTTGAACAGATTTTTAAAAAATCACCTATTCCAGTTACAAAGCAGTGTTGGTGTGGTGTGGTTCTGGATCAGCTTTTTTAACTAAAGGTCACACTTATGGTAGAGGCTACAGCGTAACAAGCATTTGTGATGTTTCAACTTCACACAAAGAATAATTGTCCATATTCTCCCTGCATTTGTCAACACAACTGTATCTGCGAGCGTGTGACATTTTTAAACTTGTGTAAAGAGATGAGTAGGCTGAAAACGAAGCTGTATTTGCCTTCATCTTGCACACGGCGCGCTCCTGTTCCCTCCTGCTGTGAAGTGCCGGTCGGATCAGAGTTTCTGCTGAAACGGTGAATGCATGGATCGTGTAAACTGGAGCCTTGATCAAACAACGTGACTTCCAACACTGCCGTGTCACACTTCAAAAGGAGATCCAGTAAAATGTCTGATTATTTGCTATAAATCTTATACACATTACTTTGTAAGCAAGTACACATCAATATCTGTTTATTATGTTGGTTTTAATGTGGATAAATCGAATTGTGTCCCTCCCTGCACTCGGTCCAGCTCTATACTCTCTCTTTAGATTGGATCTGAAACAGAACAGCGCTGGTATTGACTCAGCATTTAGTTTTGTCTAATAACACTGGTAGGAATTTAAATCAGCAGGCTCTTTAGATTATTTCATTGGTGTTTTTTCTACTTATAGTAAAGTTAAATGAGTTTAGCTCTAACGATTGATTTTTTTGGGGGGCGGGGGTGATTTGTATTTTCATCCATGTGGAAAAGCTTGACTTCAGCTTGTTCTGCTGCACAGTTCTTCTAATGCGCTTTCGTCAGGGGTGCTACAGTGCTGCTGTTTAGAGCTGCAGGATTTGAGAGCGCACACACACACATTGACACACACATGCACCAATCAGCCAGAGCATTTTGACCACCCACCTAAGACTGATTTGCCCCCGCCTGCCACCAGCACAGCTCTAACGAGCCAGGACTGAGAACATCAGAAAACCCCCTTGGGGGCTCTGGTACCAGTTTGCCATAACTCCTTGGAGTCCTGTTGATTGTGGGATGGGGTCTCTGTAGATTAGTCTCGCTCCCCACAATGCCCTCAGACCCCTTCTGATTAGAATCTGTGAAGTCTGGAAGCTGAGTGCAAATCTCAAATCCTAGTGTTTTTTATTAAATTTTTTATTTTAGGTTGTTTGGTCTGAATCGGTGTTTAACGTAGTATCTCACCGAGCTGCGACTGTTGGAGACTGCTTGGCGATTCCATGTTGTAATTAAAAAGGCTCATTTTCAGTATTTTACGACCACGCATCCAGCAAACCACGACTGTTTATGAGCAGCCATTTTTTTGAAATCTTGTTATTTTTTGTGTTTACTTCCTGCAAAACGGCATTCTAGGCCTCAACCAGCCCCCGCTGTTCTAATTTATTCTCTTGAAGTACCCCTTTGAAATGAAGACAAGCGGGTTTGGACCAGATTTTAATGGATTTGATGTGATAAAATCATAGAATTACACGTGTGGTGACACCTCAGCAGGGGGAGGTGAGGTTCTGACTGCAGTTGTTTCGGCTTGTTTTTGTTTCTTATCAGGTTTAAGGTTGAAGACACTGAGTGCCACAGTAGTAGCCTCTATGTCATCATTTATTGATGACCAGAACATTTTTTTATTTGTTATTTTTTGTGGATTCTACACTTGTTTGTCCTTTTGGCAGAGCCTTCAGGAGCCTTCATATATTCAGTACAAATGACCTGAAGAAGGCTGTCGTGCTTCTGTTGGAATTTAATGTATTAGTTTGTCACAGAATCAACAGACAGAACAGAGAAACTGTGTTTTTAAAGGTGGTGTTTGTTCTTTTTAAGGGAAAAACAACAAATCTGACTTCACCTGAGAGATGGAAGTAGCTTTGCCTAGTAGGAAATTAATAAAAAGGCATTTTTTAATATAAAACACTGTTGGTTGATTTCACTGGTTTTTTCCTCATGTTTTAAAATCTTACAGCAAGCACCAGCTTGTGCTGTTTGACCCTCTTGAGTGTGATTATGTCTTTCTCACACCACACACTTTTTTTAAAAATGGGCAACTTCCAAACCATTCTGGATTTTATCAAAAGTCTGACCATTTTTTGCATACACAGCGGGTAAAATAAGTATTGAACACGTCAACRTTTTTCTCAGTAAATATATTACTAGAGGTGCTAATGACATGAAATTTTCACCAGATGTYGGTAACAACCCAAGTGATCCATACATACAAAGAAATCAAACCATAAATGTCCAGAAATGAAGTTATTTGTAATAATGTGGAATGGCACAGGGAAAAAGTATTGAACACACTTACTGAAATTTATCTAATACTTTGTACAAAAGCCTTTGTTGTCAATGACAGCTTCAAGACGCCTCCTGTATGGAGAAACTAGTGGCATGCATTGCTCAGGTGTGATTTTGACCCATTCTTCCACACAAACAGTCTTCAAATCTTGAAGGTTTTGTGGACCTCTTCTATGAACTCTGATCTTTAGTTCTTTCCATAGATTTTCTGTTGGATTCAGGTCAGGTGATTGGCTGGGCCATTCCAGCAGCTTTAGTTTCTTTCTCTGAAACCAACTGAGAGTTTCCTTGGCTTTGTGTTTGGGCTCATTGTCTTGCTGAAATGTCCAGCCACGTTTCATCTTCATCATCCTGGTAGATGGAAGCAGATTTTTATCAAGAATGTCTCTGTACATTTTTCCACTCATCCTTCCTTCAATTATTTGAAGTTTGCCAGTACCATATGCTGAAAAACAGCCCCACACCATGATGTTCCCACCTCCAAACTTCACTGTTGGTATGGTGTTTTTGGGCTGATGTGCAGTGCCATTTGACCTCCAAACATGATGTGTATTCTGGCATCCAAACAGTTCAATGTTGGTCTCATCTGACCAGACTATATTCTCCCAGTATTACACAGGCTTGTCTAAATGTTGTGCAGCAAACTTTAAAGGAGCTTCAACATGCTGTTTCTTCAGCAGTGGAGTCTTGCGTGGTGAGCGTGCATACAGGYCATGGTGGTTCAGTGCATTACTTATTGTTTTCTTTGAAACAATCGTACCTGCTAATTCCAGGTCTTTCTGAAGCTCTCCACAAGTGGTCCTTGGCTCTTGGACAACTCTTCTGATAATTCTTTTCACTCCTCTGTCAGAAATCTTGTGAGGAGCACCTGGTCGTGGTCRGTTTATGGTGAAATAATGTTCTTTCCACTTCTGAATTATGGYCCCAACAGTGCTCACTGGAACCTTCAGAAGTTTAGACATTCTTCTGTAACCGATGCCATCATTATGCTTTGCAACAATAAGGTTGTGAAGGTCTTGAGAGAGCTCTTTACTTTTACCCATCATCAGATGGTTCTTGTGTGATACCTGGCCATCATTTGGGACTGAACCAGCTGATATTAACTTGCACTGACAAGGGGCAGGCTTGCTTTCTAATTACTGAGAGAATTCAGCTGGTGTCTTGGCTTTCCATGCCTTTTTTACACCTCCCTTTCTTCATGTGTTCAATACTTTTTCCCTGTGCCATTCCACATTATTWCAAATAACTTMATTTCTGGACATTTATGGTTTTATTTCTTTGTATGTATGGATCACTTGGGTTGTTACCGACATCTGGTGAAAATTTCATGTCATTAGTACCTCCAGTAATATGTTTACTGAAAAATGGTGACGTGTTCAATRCTTATTTTACTCGCTGTATTAGCACTGAAACAGATGTAGGCAGGTGATTTGTTTAAGTTTGACTGCAGTGATGCTCTGTGAGTGTTTAACAACTGCTACATTTTTACACTTGGTTCAGGGAGTAAAAATCAGGTTTTTGCCATAATTTCTCATTTAAAGGTGCATAAACGCATGTCTGAAATGTCTGCTGACTGCCAGRTAAAGTCCTGTGACAGGAAGTAGAAGATATTGTTTTTTATTTCACTCAGATACTGTATGTTTCAGTTATTGTTTTAAGAGTTTAAGCCATTCTTCRTTTTCATCTTGCTCTCTGCCTTCTGCGCTACAGTTTTGCATGAGTTGGCTATTCCTACAGAAAAATGATGATATTCCTGCAGGAGGTGCCCCAGGCTGCACTAAAACTGCAGATTCTGCTGGTTTGTGTTTGCAAATGACCATTCTGTGTAAACAACAAGGTAATGTAAAATATACAGCATTGCATTTTTAAACATTCACGCTGACGACTTTAAAATTTTTGCGATTGGAGTCATTAATGAGCTGTGGCACCCGCTTACCTTTTCACATTTGCACCATTTCAGCTGTTACTACCTCACTTCGCATCACAATAGTGCATCAAATGGTGGGTTCAGAGGTTGTGTTAACCAAATATTATCCGTATTTTACCCTTTTTCTTTTATAAACGCGACGGTAAAGTCTGAAGGCCATCCATCAATGTGACAGATTACCATTAACAGACCACTTGCTGGTGAGTTAGTTTCCTTGCTGCATGACCTCGTTGACTTCACTAAGAAGCTGAGTGTCCGAACGAAGTTTCTTCAAAAAGCCCAAAAACGACGATAGTGTTGATAAAAGAGGTAGTGATATCCAGACAGCTATGAGAAGTCATCTGGTCTGAGGCAAAAGTTTTAAACGTCATGAAATTATCCACTGCAGAGGCCCTCCCTGCGATGTTTGATTATACACGAGCGTGTGCACAATTCAGGTCCAAGCAGACCAGGAGGCCACAACAGTTATGTTAACAGTTATATGCAATCCGCATTGCATTTGAGCTGTTGGAATTGAATGTATTAGTTTGTCACAGAATCAACAGACACAACAGGATTACAGTGCAATCATTTCATTTCATTGTTTATATATGGTTACTGGGACCACAGTCAGTGTTTTGGTTATTGTGGAGAAAAAAAGTTTATCTGTTCGGACTGAATTAATTGAGATGAATGAAAATAAATGTTTTTTTTTTTGTTTTAAATGAAGTTTTTTTTTTTGTTTTGTTTTGTTTTGTTTTAAATGAAGTGAGGGCGGCACGGTGGCTCAGTTGGTAGAGCTGATGCCTCTCAGCAAGAAGGTCACCAGTTCAAATCCTGGTCCGGGGACCTTTCTGGGTAGAGTTTGCATGTTCTCTCCGTGCATGCGTGGGTTCTCTCCGGGTACTCCGGCTTCCTCCCACAGACCAAAAACATGACTGTTAGGTTAATTGATAACTCTAAATTGTCCCTAGGTGTGAGTGAGAGAGTGAATGGTTGTTTGTCTTGTTTGTCTCTATGTGTGGCCCTGTGATGGACTTGCGACCTGTCCAGGGTGTACCCCGCCCCTTGCACTGTGACTGCTGGATATGGGCACCAGTGACCCACGTGACCCTGAAAAGGAAGAAGCGTGTACAGAAAATGGATGGATGGATGGATGGATAAATGAAGTGACGGGTAAATATAGATTATGATGAGGTTTTTTTTTATCACCCTGTCAATMAAAATGATGGATAGTAAAAAAGTCTTGTTCAAGCTCTGAGTGGGTTGTCTTCAGTCCCACCCCCGCTCTCCAACAGAGGTGGTCAGAAGGTGCCCTAATCCCGGCCTGAGGTGTCCCGTGAACGGATCTGGACTCTACAAACCTCATGGAAAGTGACATGTTTAAGATCACAGCAGAGCAATTAGAARTGAGTGGTGTCACATGTTTGACAGGACTGCCAGGAGAGAAAAAGTTTTTATCTTTCTTGCCAGAACAAGGCAGCATGGTTTAGTTTTGCAAAGTTGTGAGGCATCTGGATCCATGTCCTCAAGACAGAAGTGACTGAAGTGAGGAATAAAAACTGAAAATAAATTTTTAATCAGGTTTGTTGAAAACTAAACACACCATATCAACAAACAGCATGTCTTAGGAAAACATTGGGAATGCTTTATACCAAAATGACAGGGTCAGAAAACACTTCTATAATTCAAATCATGCTAAATAAACAATTGTTTTCTTTAGTTTCTTGAAACCACTTTTTTCTTCAAAGTCTGTGAGGATCTCAAGTTAGATTAATTTGAAATGAACGATGTGTGGTAGGTAACCCATGGGTTAACACAGCTCCCACTTCAGATGCAGTTAGAGTAATTACTCTAAGACAGGCAGCCCAAGGCCAGGCTGGTCCTGAGGGATCATGGGAAGCGGTGAGAAGAGAAGAATGCCTCACCTGGAAGATCAGGCGGTGAGACGGTGAGTGGAGAACGTGTGGGATATTTAGACCGTACAGCAGCTCGGATTGTGTTTGTGAGTGTACGGGAAACAAAAAGAGACGGAAGGAGGGGGCAGCAGCTTTGGTGCGTGCTAATCAAGTTATGGTGTCCACTCTCCCAGCCTGAGGATCCTGACGGCAGGCTGCTGGCTGTAACTGATAGTCAGGCTAAGTGTGGAAGAGCTGATCATGTTTTACACAAAGCCCTGGCAGTTACTTTATTTGTTCAGGCCGGTGACCAAACTGTGCAAATCTGCTCCATGCAGGATTCATGCGTCTGCAGTGCTAACACACATGTTCAGATTTTATTTTATACATAAAGACATTTAAATTGCCTGTGACGTCACAGTTTTGTAGTAAATACAAACGCATTTTTGGAAAGATGACATAATGGAAAAACAAATTCATGCCRTTGAGATGAACAGTTGAGATATTCACATGTAAAATAACAGGAAGTGATGTCAAAGGGGAATGTCCGAATGTGAACAACGCATTGCTACAACACAGATAGTAGAAAATACTCTGTTTCTTTAGATTATTTTGAGATAAAAAGTCAGAGTTCAAACAATATTGTGTCAGTAAGACCAGAGAGTTTTCTTTCTTACAGAATTCCTCTTTGATGTCACTTCCTGTTTCACTTTGGCTGAGCAACTTCAAAAGAAAATCTGCCAGCTATGCGGCATAATGGGTAAAATTGTGTATTATGCCAAGTTTCCTATAAAAAATAAAGATGTTTTTATTGATTTTTTTTTTGTATTTAAAGGACGTGCATGTCACACGCACTTTAAAGTTCATTTGTTTGTTCATTCAGACTGTTTACAGGGGTAAATTCTGTCAGCAGATTTTTATGTTAAAACAACTCCTCACCAGTTTGTGCAAACTCTATTTTGACTTTTTACATCTCTGTCAGTGTTGCATCACAGTTATGCCTGTCAGTTTTTACTGCTTTCCTGCTGACTTTGGTTTTAAGACAACACAAGGTGCAACATATTTGCTCAAGTTTCGACCAAACTGTGTCTGACACGTTTTCTGTCAAACTTCCACGACGGAGCTGGTCCTCCCGAGGCCGCATTTGTGCTGGTGTAAAATTCAGAACTGATAACGAAAAAGCAAAATGCAGCAAGTTGAAGGTGCAGGTTAGCAGGTCAGGAAGAAGGTTCCCTCCTGATTATTCTTTAGATTGTTCTGGATTTTATATATTGGCAGATTTCYATCTCTCCTGCTCAACATTCCCTGGGCTGGCTTTTATCCTTGGTCTCTCTCTGTTCTGGTAATGACCTCTTTCAGAGCACGAGGCACGTCAGACAGAAAAACCGAGATCAGCTCAACCTGTAGAGGACTTTGTATTCCTGCATTTCATTAGGATTGAGGAGGAGAACAAATGACAGCTGGTGGCCAATGAGCTCCCCTGGGACGAGCTGTTGCTACACCAATGTATTTTCTTCTTTTAAATTCAAGGCCAGATTATGAAAAAATGTTGGGATTTATTGCTTATGCTTCAGGATTTTTTGGATGTGGTCATTTTAAAAAATAATTTTATTATTATTATTATTATTTAACTTTATTCATTTCATAAAAAACAAAATTTTATATACAATAAAAAATACAAATACAATGAAATGAAAGGAAGCAGAGAGAAGAAATAATATAATGTCTGCCCTTTTTTCCTCAATTCAAACAAGTAATCTTTAGTTAACAAAACAAAACAAAAGAAAACGCTTGMTGACAGTGTCAGGATCTGTGCTTTTCTGTCAGTTATTTCAAAGTTACTTGAGTTAATTCTTTTCATATTTTTTGTGTGTGTTAAGTTCTGTTGCTTGTGTTTTTACCAGCTGGTTTCCTTCTGTAGCCCCGCCCACTTACACCTGATCCTTGATGTTCTCTCCTCAGGTGTGTGTCGTTGTCCCTCATTAGTGTTCCTTTAAATTCTTTGTCATTTACGTCCTAGTCTGTGTGTTGTGTTTTCATCTCTGTTGTGAGTATGTTTTTAGTTTGGTGAATAAACTGGGTCTCATTTTCAGTTCCACACCTTGGGGTTTTGTCAGTATCTTTGGTTCAGTTCCTCCGCAAACGTGACTGAAAGCAAATTCTTCCAGCGCTGAAACTGGTCACAGATTCTGGAATCTGTTTAGAATGACATATTTTCTTATGGTATAACAAAGGTCTCATTGGTTGAATGCTGTGTTCCAGTTGAGGTCTGAGTTTTGGACTTCAAATCAAACGGAACGCTCCCTGATGTYATGATTTCGATTTGGGAAGTTGGTGCAACACAACCACGCCCAACATCATCATTTCARCATGGCCGCTCCTCGCATCAAGAGAGTGAAAATCTTCTGTTTTGTTCGCTTTATATTAAGTTAGTCGTAGTTGTAGTACTTCATAGTGAATATTAAGCAATATGTTTTTCCACTGTTTGTACACAAAATGATAGGGTGCTRTTGTTGCGTTATTCCACCAGAGCAAGRAATAGAAAATCTTTTTTTTTTCYGACGTTCTGACAAACCGCAAACTGGAACACTTTCAACTCGGAGCTGACATCAGTCTGACTTCACCATTTTGAGTTCCGCTGCAACTGGAACATAGCATAAGTATTAAGTGACTTATGGTCCTGATCCCAGTACTCGCCCAGATATTCTTGTGCTGTTTTGGCATTTGTACTGCCACGACAAGCAATYGTTTTTAGGGGACGAAAGCGCATGAGCTGAAGGAGGCTTATCCACAATTTACATTGCTTGCGTTCCATCTCCGGTCCGGTCCGACCTCCRCAGCAAATACGCACCCATTATAATCAATGAGAGTGTTTACATTGGCTGCGCACGGCGGCGGTGAGCGGACAGCGATCCGTCAAAATTAGAACAGATCCTATTTTTGCCGGACGCCAGAGCTGCGCCGGAGTCAATTTTTAAAGATTACATCACAGCAACAGGAAAAGAAACGAGCACAACATCCGTATTTTCAAAGTAAGACACTATTCGGCGGAATAATTTGTCGGAATAATGTCGAAATTGCGGCTATATCAATAAATATAGGGATGTATTTCTACACAAATGCTGTCAGAATGTATCGTTCTGTTTGGGAAGCAGATGGAAACATGTAGCATGAAGCATATGTGTACACACACGATACACGTGGATTTTATTTTGAAATCAGAAGTTTCAGAAAGCCGACAGCGAGACAGTTTCAACATAGATACCAAAAGCYTTTATATCATTGTTTTCAGCTGTGTTTGGAGTTCATCTTTCACAGAATAAAATTTTTTTGCTGTCACTTCCACATTTATCACTGAATTTATCGTGCGATCTGCTTCCTGCACGTCTGTCGGGCCGGACCAGAGCGGAGGTAGTGTAAATTGGACTTGAAACGCACAGCTGCGACCTGCGCAGCGCAGCGGAGACGCATGCAGTATAAATCCGGGGTTATACAGCAGGGTATAAGCTGCCTTCTTGTATTGGTTCTTCTTCTTTGATTTAATTGGTGGTTGGCAGACTAATTTAAGTGCTTTACCGCCTCCACTAGACTGGGAGGTGCTCGGTGAACTTTGTCATTTTTCTTCCTTTTCATTTTTAACATCACATACAGCAATGTTAATTGTTAATTAATTGTGGGTAATACACTTCACTGAAGTCTGCTTGGTTGCGGGTTTAGCTGAAGTGTGGATCAAGGTGCAAAGGGGACAGGGATAAAGACTATGAACTGGAACCTTTCAACAGGAACGTGCATTTGAAGGGTGGAAGTGTGAGTATTGGGACCGGGCCATGTTTAGYGGAGGCTTAATGCTACAGTGAACTTCTTCCCCTCTGTCCTTCAGTCCTGACACCTATTTCTGGCCTTCAGAACTTTCCTCGTTGGCTCTTCTCCTCCCTTTTCAACTTGTTTCCACTTCGGACCTTTTGTTGCAGCTTTGAGTGCAGCGGGCTGCGTCGGGGACAGGATCATGACTGTCATTGTTCCCGGAGGCGGCCCATCAAAGCTTCCAAGGATGCAGTTAGTTTCTTGGCTCACTGACAGCTTGTCAATTACAGGGACCASAGAGGACTTCCTGGGGCGCAGATATCATCTTTAGAATCAGATCTGAAACGTCCTTGTTGCTTTCCTTAGCTTTTGGCCTGCTATCAGGCTACTGGTGYGAAAAACTTAAACCCTCTGCCTCTTTCTTTGTGCAAACATACGCTAAAGTTGTTCTGCTGATAAGATCCAATCTGTAAGATAATAAAATCAACTCTGCTTGTGGAGATACTGACATCAGTGTGAGCGTACAGCTCTCTGTGATCAGCAGTGAAATATTTACTTCCACTATGCATGAAGGCATTTATATTTTACAGTATGGATCTTATCTCTTTTATTTTTTAAATCAAGGAAGGCAGTAAAAGATAGATTTTAACATTCACCAATGAATATTGTATATTCACAGGCACAATTTGAATGAGTGAAGTTCTTGATTGAACTTGTCATCCACTGAAATACCAAAATTGTGGAGGTAAAATTACACAACTGTATGTTTTTCCTTCAAGATGAACCAAATATGCTTTTGTAAATTCCTATTTTTGGACTTGGTCAACATGATCTTTTAGGGCAGATTGATTTTTAATTAAAAATACAAATTAAAATTACATACACCTAATGAGAAGAATGTGTGTGTTTTATTGTATGTGTTCATGATTATGTTTACCTGCTTCGACTGTGAACATGTTTGCTCATCAGCCATCCTTTTAAACAAGCTGAAAAACTGGCTGGAAAAAAAATACAAAAATAAAATCTTGGTGCCCAGGCGTGCTAAACTCACTACTGTTATTTTGCTTCCCTTATAATTGATTAAATTACAACCTTCATTTTATAGATCACGTTGATTAGGTAAATTACTCTTCTGAACTGCTGAGCAGCAATTACAGCTTTTAGCATGGTTAGTGGGTTGAAAGAGTTGGAGCACAGAGTCTGTTGCCCTTGTGAAGAGCGTCTCTGAGCTGCATAATACATTTCGCTGCTTCTCTCTAATGAACAATGTTTTACATGTGTTGACGGTACGGATGTGTGAATCCTGCAGTTTGCAGGAAACATGCCAGCATGTTGCCTGTTTGTCTGTTCTCCTGCTGTCAGGCTGGGCAGGAACGTCCCCCTGAACAATTACCTGATTAGCTTTCTGAGCACAGCCAAGGCTAGCCGGCTTTAATACAGGCTGTCACCCTGAGTCCCTGCCCACCCCTGAAGACACACATACACACACCTATGGATACATGCCCACAAGGGCAAATGCTCCCAAGCACAGAGCTTCATGATTCTCAGTGTCACACACACAYAAATGCTCATTTCAGCCCAACATTCCTGCCAATACACTGCAGTCCACTAATGGCTCCATCGCTTTGCTGCAGCAGTCAGACTCTGCTCCTTCGACTGGCTTCAGCTGCTCAGAGTTCATTCTCATCCTTCCAAACACAACTCTTCCCCCGAAACAAAACACCCAATCATTTCTCTCCACCTCGTCTCCATATGACTGCTTTTCCTTGCATGAAAAAGACCGTATTGGCCTTAGATTACACTTTGTGTATTATGGCGTCACAACCCTTGATGACAGTGTTGAAGTTGATTTGTTTATGATTAGAGACTGCACAGAGATGTGGTCTGATTTAGTTAGGACATGATTGCTCATTTGTCGCTGAATTCCTGTTAAACATTTGATGAATTTCAAATGAGTTGCCTGGTAGAGATGGTCTCCTCCCTCAGCTTCCATCGCTGCATCTCCATGTGTGCTGCTGCTTTTCTGTCCTCTCAAACTTCATGTTGCTGCTTTTACTCGTCAGAAATGTCCGGGTGGCTCTTTTTTTTTAATGTACCATTTCCCCATCAGATTACAGAATTTCACCACCTTACTATATAATTATCTTTGAGTGAGGTAATTGGTGCTGGTGGAGCTCATCATCAGTGCATCCTGATGTGGCATATATTAAACCACAAATACACAAAACACAATAGTTATTTTAAATATTTGCAGTGGGAGACAAGAAAACTAGCAGTATTACTAATATACTGTATATATA
>NW_013953247.1:54136-62270 GCF_001266775.1 Austrofundulus limnaeus
ATACAAGTGTGTATTGAACCTAAAGCACTGTTCGATACGGTTTGATATGGGTACATGTATTGTTGCACCCCTTATATATATATATATATAATATAACTAAATGGAAAAAATGCATTAACTGCCTTTTTTTTTACCAGTGACAGTCCTCTACAGTCTGCTGTAGAACAAGTCCTATAGTGCAGAACAATTTGATGTGTTTTTATTATTTTTTAATTTTCATTTTGGTATGTTTTCTACTGACCCCTCTCTCCACACACTTCTTTAAAAGTGGTGACTTTTTTTTTAAAAACAGTTTTCTGCTTTTCTTTGCTCCCATAGGAGTTGATGACCAAACTGATAACTGAGACTCCGGACCATCCAATCCCTTTTCTCATTGATCACCTGCAGACCAAGCAAGACAGCCATGGAAAACTGCACAGAGCTTTCTCTGGTTCAGCAGCACTATGGGCACAGAGTTCCCCAGGTTGGTGTATACACACACATGTCTTCAATCCTCGTGGAGACTTTGCATTGACTTCCATTCATTTACTGGTCATTTCTATAGCCTAACCCTGATCCTTTACCCTGAACCTTACCACCTCAATACATACCTGACCCTAAACCTAGCCTAAACTCAACTCACACCTTAGTCCTAACCGAACCCCTGACACATCAATGGTATTTCCCCCAATGGGGAAAATAACAGTGGGTCCTCATCAGGCTGTTTGAACCAGGAAAATGGTCAAAAATCGTCCCCACCAGGCAACAAAAACATACGCGCACACACCACACGACATACAGCGGAAACGTTTTCAGAAATTTTCTCCATCATCTAATGAATTAATGGTGTCTAAAATGTTTTTGTACCCCTGCTGGTGTAATTTTATCTGTATACTGGGCGTAATCACAAAGAAGACAACCTTTAATGTGTACCAGATTTCAGAAGACTGAAACCAGAAGCAGAATTTGAGAGAATGTTTTTAAATAAAACTACAGGATTAAAATAAGACAAGTGCTAACAACAATTTGTGTCGCCAGTGAAAGGTTTCTTTGAGGATGTGTTTGTTTTAAGGCACTCAGATAATCTTGAATGTGTATGACGTTTGTATGGGTTAGTCCATTGAAAGAAAATCTGTATTGGCCATTACAGCAGAATCGGTGCATATCAGAGTTTAAAATACTCAAATGCAAGGCAGCCTTTGTAAGATGGAAAATGTTTTTGTAATCCAGTGATCAGATTAGAAACACCGTCAGTCAGGCAGTCATGGTAAACGCTCAGAAATTGGCTCTTTAAAAACTAATTATTTAATTAAAATAATTCTGCTATAGATGTAAAAGATTGAACCTCAGAAGGTGAGTGTGGAGGAACACAGAGCAGATCATTAACACCCCTTACAGTCTGAGGTGGTGGGATTATTTTGTTAAAGTTGTTTGTTAAAGTGTTTCTGCTGAAGGAACCAGGAGCTAAGTGAGGACAGAGGAGGGATGGAAGCAGGGAAATAATTCGACCCAGAGTGGAAACCTTTTCCAGAGGGCTGAAGTTCTCATTCTGGGGCTAAAGCCTGCATTTCAACAAGTCAACAACATCAAACACGGCCAACAAAACACAGGAGCTGGTTTAGCCGAGGTCGGTCAGAGTTGTTGAGAAACTCGGCAAGAGCCTAGACCTGGGGCCAAAGCATTTGTGGAAGAACAGAAAATATTTCTCTACTGATCCAACCCTACTGAAGGGGGAGAAACATCTTTAACATGGGTGTAGACCGGCCTTTTTAATCATTGATTACAGTTATTTATAAAGAAATCCCTAAAATCTGCTTTGTCTCAGACCTCAAACTTTTCACCATCCTGAATATTTCTCGTCTCTCCCAACAGAAAACAAAAATCCTCGCAGGGAGTACAGCAACTTTGAGAAGCCGTGGCAAATTACCCCAAAGAAACCGAAGAAATCAAAGAGTGACCTGGCTGTTTCCAGCATCTCCCCACCTTCCCCAGAATCAAAATCCTGTAAGTTTAACGCCAGCACCGTCACACGTTTTCCTTCAGTTGTTTTTCGTTTCTTTTGATCACAGACACCCACTCGATCCACTTCGTGGCACAAAGTTGCACACTTTTGAAACCTGTTGCATCACTTGTTTCCCAATTACACACACCATTGACTTTAAACTTCATTTAATTCGATGTAATTATATCTAATTAAAGTTAGTCACAGCACCCTCCTTCCAGCCTCCCAGCGCCTCTCAGATGAGTTCATTAGAAAATGACACGTTATACATTTCTTCCTGCAACACGCCGAAGTAAATTATTCACAAGTTTCTGGCGTACATGCAGAATTGATTGAGAAACGTTCTTTTTTTTTCTTTTTTTGGTTTTGAGATAAATGACCATAACTGTGACGCTAGAATGAAGCATGAGATCGGAGGCAGTGAGTTTGGGTCAAATGGGGAGGAATCAGAGCCACAGGCCGCTTCAATAATTTAACATGGTGCTCTGTCACTGCCAGACCAAGTCTATTTTCAGCTGCAGCTACAATTGTGGGGAAGTGAGTGGAGAGGAGCACGTGATGTCAGCAAAAAAGACAACAATCGAGGAGGTGAACCTATAAGACATTGAGGTGTTCTAAATGTTATAAGTTTTCCTGCTACAGAATGACCTTTTTCGAGGGGGACTCATGCAAAATCCATGTTTTTCTCTATAATTCATTGTGTTGTGGACTTGGAGTCTCCTAGGAGGTAGAAAAGTTGAATTTAGTCTCTCCTGGTGCTGCATAGATATCTTTATATTCCGTTTTGGTCATATTATTTTAACTAGTTCAGTTTTTTTCTGTTTTCTGTGATGATTTCTGAACTTTTACGTTAAATTATTTGTGATGGAACTGCCAAATATGGTCTAGACCAGTGTTTCCCAACTCGGGTCCTCAAGGCACACTGCCCTGCATGTTTTAGAAGTTTCCCTGCGTTAACACACCTGATTCAGATGATTGCAATTCAACAAAAGCCTGTTAATCACTTATCAATTGAAATCAGCTGTGCTGAAGTAGGGAAACATCTAAAACATGCAGGACAGTGTGCTTTGAGGACCAGGGTTGAAAAACACTGGTCTAGACTTCCCAACTACAGTTTTGTCGTCTTCAGTTTCTGGTCCAGGTCAGTTCGTAACCTTTTTTTTTTTACAAATATAAATTTAAGAAGCTTCCATAAGTTTTTGTGAAGTAAAATTTACTCCAAGTCCTGCAGCTAAAAACTTTTAATTTAGTTAATTTAAAAAAACCCAAATGACCTCCTGAAAACGGCTGCACCAATCAACATGAACATTTTTGACAGGAATGTAGATGGGTCTGATTTACACTGCACCAGCCAACGGTTTTAGGATAGACCCCATATTTGAGGAGGGGGCTCTATCTAAAAAGGGGTGTCTGGATATACAAAAATGCTTATGACTCAAAAACTATTCAACTTAGGAGCTTCAATTTTTTTTGTAGCTCAGATGAAGGGTTATTCATCGGGCCCACCAATGAGCTCTACCCCACCCCCAACCTTCCCGAACCCCCATCCAAAACAATAAATCTGTTCTGGTGAGTTCTGAGTTCAGGTGCGTTGGTACTTTGCGTATGTGCGGGGGTCATATATGCTACTGCTATGTAGTATCCTTCAAAATAAACTCCAACTACTGGTAGAAAGATGATCAGAGGTTTCTTTTTTTGCATGTCCCCCCTGAAAAAACTAAACAACAACACTCAACTAGAAAAGTATTGCTACATCAGTCATATTATTTTCTTCTTTTAATGTTGCCTGTTTCAACTAGATTTAGAATATTCAAAACTCATTGCCCATTCCTCGTCCCTGCTGTCCCTTCAGAGGAAGAAGCCTTGAAACTTTGAACTCAGATTACATTAAAAATACATACCTGCAGAGCTCATGAAAATGTTGCAATCAGAAGAACTGCCACTCAAAAGCAACACGTAGATGTACTGACACAATGAATCCCTGAATAAAACCAGTGCACCTCACAGAGTTGAAGGCTTTCGGCCTCATTTCCTCTTGACCGAGGCTTTAAACGGACAGATCTTGTCAGAACTAAACGCTTAACCTTTTGTAATCCAAGAGATTAAGACGCAGCACAACCTTTTGCTGCTGCCGAGGAGAAAACAGAAAGGCCTCTTTTTTAGTCGGAGTTAATGAAAGTATATATTTTATCTTCTGTCTGGATTTGGCAGAAACATTTGCTGCGTGTTTACGGTTGTTTTGGTGCCAAGCAGCTTAGTTAGTCAGGGTAAACAAGGGCAAAGGAAACAGACTGTAGCAGCACTGCTGTCAAGCGTTAAACTAATTTGTGTTCAAGGTAATGCTTACTTTCTGTACCTGTCAGCAGATGTTGTGTATATGTTACACTTACAAACACAGGAAAATCCTCCTTTAGGTTGAGTTCTGTTTTCAGTGTTTGTTTAGACAGAGGAGACTAAGAACGTTAGAGACGAGTGAATCACAATAATCCTTAAAAACTGTTGCTCTCTTCTTTTAATAGTGTTTGAATGAAAAAGTGTGTAAATGAAGGAGACGTATGCAAAATCCACTTTTTTTTAGCTGTTAAATGTATTTTTTTTTGTGTGTGTGTGTGTACTTGGAGTCTCTAGGAGTTTAGTTTAGTTTCTCTCGGTGCTGCATATAATTTTATATTCTGTTTGGATCATATTTTTTGATATGTTCAGTTTTCTTTCTATGACACAGTATTTGCGATGGAACTTCTAAATAAGATCTGGACTTACCAACTACAATTAGATGGTCTTCATTCTCCTCCAACATGTAAGGTTGGATGGACAAGTCTTCCCCTGTTGATATCTTGTAATTAATTTGTAAATAAAAAGTTTCTGTGCTATAATCTATCAAACAGGAATGAATCACTTGGGAAGTTGGGAGGGGAGAAAGATTTAAAAGCATGAAATGTCTCATTTAAAGAGGACACATCCTGCTTTTAAATCCTTCCTTTTTATATTTAAATAATTCATTAGGGGTCTATATAAAGACCCTGGAACTACAATGCTTTGGTCTGAATTCCTCCTTACTTTAACTATAGCAGCCCCTATTTCACCAATTTTCTGGTGTGTCTCAAAGCAGCTGGTTTTAATACAGTTCCCTTTAAGGCGCTCCAAGCCCCGCCCACCTCTTGCTTCTGAACCAGTCCACTCCGGTTTGGGGGGGTGGGGGGTAGTTTTCTAGCAGTGCCTAGATGTTTTATTTATAATTTAATTAAAAGATGTCAACAAGGAAAGACTAGTGCATCCAGCCTTACATGTCTGAGCCAGAGGAGAATGAAGACCACCAAATAATTTGACGTAATATTTCAGAAAACGTCACAGAAAATAGAAATTAAATGAGCGGATTAAGAAAATATGACTCAAACAGAATATAAAGATATCTCTGCAGCACCAGGAAAGACTAAATTGAACTTTTCTGCACTCCTACATACAACAAAATGTATTTAACAGCTAAAAAGGTGGATTTTGCAGGTTATGTCCCCTTTAAGGGTTGTGGGTGGCACAAGAAAACAGTGGCAGCTTCGTTTCAGGGTATGTGGGTCACTTCCTGCTCCTGTTTTGAGCTGTTTTGGGAATCAAAGAAGCTGACAGCCTCTGTCCCCTGGCCTCACACCAGTGAGCTCTGTACCTCTGGAAGCAATGTGCTGATTTCTGTGCCAGAGCTCTACTTCACTTCACACAGTGTGTACAAACAAGCCGAGGCGTTCACACTTCAGCTTGGATGCATTTTTTTTTTCCCTGAACGTTCACCAAGTTTATCAGAGCTGCTGCCTTCAGAGGTTGTGTTTGTGCCATCCAGTGCCGAGGTCAGTGGAGTACCCGTCCTGGGACTGGAGGGAGAGCCGCGACTTCGATGAGCTCAGCCACATCTTGCAGGAGAGCAAGAAGCTGGGCAAAGCCCTGGAGAGCCTGTCACGCAGTGAGTGGACCGGTCCCTGCTTCCATCACACCCAGCTCACTTTATTCCATCTTCACTCAGTCAGCCGGGTCTGTGAATCATTTATAGTGATTTTTTTATTTTATTTTTTAGAATCGCATCATTAGACTTTCATGTAGCCTAAAGATGGATTTAGCCTTCAGTTATAAAAAAAAAATAGGCTGTTTTTGAAGTTTGTTTTCAGGTCAATTATAAAGAAAAAGATCTAAAAGTTATCTGAGTGAACAATACCTTGTTTTTGGCAGAATGATGCAGCTCTGAATTTTTTTTATTTATTTACAGGATTCTTTTTAAACTGAGATTTTATTTTGAAAAGTATTTTTGCACTTTTGGTATGCTTTGCAGCATGAGGATTTTCTGTCAATATTTTTTCTATCTGTTAAAAGTTTTGCTGAATCACCAAGTAAACAGCAGGAATGTTTACAACCTCGACTTGAAAATGTTGATGTTTTGTAAATAGGTGGATTCAGTGATTTGGAAATCTTATAAACCTATATTTTATTAACAGTAGAATCGAATTGTTTTTCTTTCAGCTGCTCTGTTCTACAGCGTGTTTTATGCTGAATGCCCTTCCTGATCTAACATGGGCTTGAACCAAGTAGGTATCTCTGCAGACAAAGTAGGTGTTTCCAAAGGAAGGCATTTTTCAAGGGACACACCTGATTGGACGAGCAAAAAGGGGTGTTACTTAAGAGACACACCTGATTGGATGATCGTTGCTTAGGCTTTTCTTCATAACATTAGCTTACTTTTCTAGCTTCGGACTTTCAGATTTATTTATTTAGTTTTACGAACTTGCCATTGTAACCAAAGTAATCAGAAGACTTTGGAATAATAACAGCCAGAAGATTATGTTAAACGGCTATTTATATGTTTATATGAAGACTCCACTAATGTCGGACCCGATGTCTTCATTCATTATTTCTGCTTCTTATGCTCCAGGTTGCATTTCAAAATAAGAGTGTGTAGTTAAAATTTTTTTTGAGGCATTTAGAGATGGAGAACTAAATGTTTGTTTTTAATGATACATTGCGATTTAATTAAAAAACAAAAGCAGTTTTGGTTTCTAAAATAAAAAAGTACTTGAAGTCAAAAGTGAAAGAAAAACGAAAGAATAGAGCCAACCTTTTCTAAAACCAGAGCAAATACAACTAGCCAATCAGTGTTTATGCTTGAGAAACGCCTACTTTGTGTCTGCATAGAACCCCTTCTTGCTTGAACTGACAACCTCAGCATTGACTACAATAAATTAGATGTTTAAACTAAGAAATTGTTCCAATAAAAAACTAATTTTGATTTTAATAACAGTAATATATCTTAAATAATAAATAAATAAACTTATTTTGTACATGTTTGATATAAACTTGAACAAACTAAAAATAAAAACTTAAATGAATATTTATTTATTTTACTTATTGTTAACCTATATTTCATCTTCCAACTAATAATATACCATCTTAATGTTGAGTTTTACATCTTACAATATGATGTCTATTTAGTAAATTATGAGCCCAGCAAACATAAAACAGGCAATAAAACATGTGGTGCTTTAAGGCAGAAGATATCATTTCATAGCTGTTTTGCACCACCAGTGCTTTCACCATATAGCCATAATTTTGCATTTCCCTGTAAGATAAAAATAGATTCTAAAAAGCACATTTAAATTAATGAGGCATAAATATTGAGTTTCTATATCAAGGACAGTTACAGTCAGGTGTTTTACAAAACCTTTTATTAACACCTGCTGCTGAAAGGTAAAGAGATGATAATGTCTGTCTGTTTTTTTTTGTTCATCTGTTAGCAAAATATTTAATGAATAAATGTATGAGGTGCCAAGTTTAAAATAAATTGTAAAAAAATGTCACCAGCACCTTTTCATTTTTTAGGTCACTTTTTAGAATTTATTTTATTATTTAACTCACTGTTCTTACATTTTTCTCCTTTCTTTTTATTAAAGCTGCTGTATGTAGTTTCTTGGGAACCCAAAAACTTAGAAAAATTTTGAACAGAAACAACCTTGTAGTCCCTCCCCCCTGCTCTCAGCTCCCCTTCCTAGGCTCCTCCCCCACAGCACGGCACAGTCGGGAGCGAGCACGCTTGAAAACAAGAGGTGTAACACACAGAGCTCAGAGCTAAGCTGCCGTCACGGGTAAGAACCATCAACAATATATTTTTAACTATCATGT
>NW_013953247.1:62280-64021 GCF_001266775.1 Austrofundulus limnaeus
CATAGCTTACCTGTCTAATATCAATCTGTCAGGAGATAGTGACAGAATGAACAAATATGTAAAAAATACATTTTTAGAAAAGTTACATACTGCACCTTTAAATGTTAAAAATATATGTAAATATTTAATCCTGAATCCAAATGTGTACATCTAAATGTTGAAGGTAATTGTTGAAACTTACATTTAGGTATTCTGGAATGGAACTCAGCTGCTGCTGTTTGTGCTCAGTTCTTGTTAGGAATGAGTGAAACGCAAATTATTCCAAAACATAACGACTTCATAAGCTTTCATTCATTGTACACCTGAAGTTTACAACTTTGAGTCACACAAACGGACTCTGAATTGCTTGTGTTTTTAAACCTTTTTGTCTTTTGCTGTAGGCATCGCCATTTCTGATGAGCTTGACCAGGTAGGCACAATCTGAATGAGTTTATCTCTGTAAAACTCCTTTTTATCTAATGATGTTGAAGTTGTGAGGAAATGAAGTCCTGTTCCGTCTGAGTTTCTCCACACTGCATCAGAGCAGCACAGCTCTGCTTCTGATGATGACTTATCTTGTGGGAGTGAGATTTATCAGCCATCCTGTCTTACATCTCCCTCTGCGTTGCTTCTCCGCTCAACGTCTTCCTTGCAAAAACTTTGCCCGAGCCCGGTCTTTGTCTTCGCAGAGTCCCAGTTCTCTCTCGGCACAATAAAGCAGAGTCTGCCCGGCGGAAGCTGGACAGATCCTTTCAGAAATGATGGATGAGAAACGCTGCACGTCTTTTGTGCGTGGTGGAGCGGTTACACTTCCAACAGAGTTTTCTTTCTTCTGATTGAAATGTAATGAATAAGCACACGCTTTCATCATGCTAACGCTATTGAGTTCCAAACCAAGCAGGATTTAGTCACGATAAGCAGAGATATTTTGGATTTTTGCATTGATGTGTAAATGTGTGCAGGAATCAGAATCTGCATTTGAGAGCTCCCTTACAGTATTTGCTGATGTTCGTTTTTGCTTTGATGTGTAAAGTTTTGTGATTAAAAATGGCACTTTCTGAAAAAAATATGACGTTTTAATTAGTTTCATAAGCCCACTGGTAATTTTTACATTAATTTTGTTTTAAGACCTTTTTGGGATACAACGCAGTCCTGCGCCCTCGAGTGGTGGGCGAGTGGGTCGGCCGTGAGGACAACGATGCAGACCCGCTGGCCGCAGAGATGCTGCACCCCCCGGTCCCCCGAACCAAAGCTGAAGTGTGTTGGAGCCGAGACAACAGCCCGGCTCACAGGTCAGGACGCTGCAGCTCTGTGGTCACATGCATGTGTGAAGCTGGGAAGTTTGAACAAAAATGACAAAGCTGCTCTAATGGTTCTTCTGAGTGTGGCTGCCTGAGGACTACCCATCTGAATGGCTCTGATAATCCCATTTCAAAGGTGCGATCAAACATGGTTGCCATGAAACCGCCTCAGCACAAATTCAAATTAAAGCTAACCTAATTTCTGCAAACTGGAAGCCAAAGGAATTTTGCCTGATATAAAATAATGGTCCCACTTTAACTGTAAAATCCAGACGTGCAGCAAGTCACTTAAAAACTTACCTACGTTTTAAATTCATGTTCATAAAATGATTTTATTTTGATATAATCCAGTTGTCTCTGTCAGATGTTGCTGAGTTAATTGTTGAAGGTTAGTGTTTAAGTTAAACTGTGAATACAGGTGAAGCCACAGTACGAAGAGCTGTGAGAACTTTATATATATA
>NW_013953247.1:64121-86247 GCF_001266775.1 Austrofundulus limnaeus
TAGGACTAAAGTTTTATTTCAGACAGAAATCAGACCAGAAATATAATTTCTTTTAATGTTTTCATAATTTTATTTTGAAGATGCTCACATCAGACTATTTTTGGGATATTCAGGCAATTTTCACATCATTTATGTTTTTATTAACGAGCTAAAATGTCACATTGAGACACATAAACTGACAAGTGTATAATCTAGAGCAGAGCTTTTCATCTAGCGAGAAATTCGGCCCACGAGTGACCAAAGTTCGGCCCACCAATTGGTTCATTCATCTCTTAAGCCCAAACTCCAAGTTTTCTACTTGAATTACTCTGTTATTTTAGTTAGACATAAACATGTTTGGTGTCCACAGAAACATCAGAATCTTGGCTACAAGCTGGTAAAAAACATTTCCATGCACATCCAAGATAGTTAAAATTACAGGCAGTTGAAGATAAAAATATGAAAGTGAAAATAAAATTGTTTTAAAAAATTTGGCAAGTCAGAGATGCCAAAATATTATTTATGGCATTATAATATAAGAGACAAAATAATACAAGAGGCATAATGTTTTATTTTTGTTTTTGATATTGTTTAATTATCGCTACTTTTATAGGGTTCTGTATGTTGTATTCATGATTAAAAACAGCAAAATAAACTATTTTAAAGGTAATTTTGTAATAATTGATTTATTTACATAATGACTTTAATTGCTGGATTTTTGGCCCCTCAGCTGTWGTCCTGCAGTAACTGTGGCCCCTGGAGTTAATTTAGTTGAATAGCCCTGATCTAGAGGGGTGATCTTTCAGTGGAAAGCTGTTAGCAGGCAGTGTGATGGCTCGTGGTTAGTACTGATGCCTCRCAGCAAGGTTTGAGCCTGGTTTGGACCCGGGGTCTTTCTGTGTGGAGCTCCTGTTTGTGCTTGCCTGGATTTTTTCTGAATGCTTCATAAACCAATAAAAACATGCACCTTAATGTGCCTTCAGGCCTCCCTTGCAAAACAGATCTGTGATCTGAATGGGATTTGCCTGGTGAAATAAAGATAAATAAAAAAAAGTAGCAGTGCCCTCCTATAAATCCATGCTGGCTCTCTGGTGCCTGTCAACTTTTATTTTTGTCAAATAAGTTTGAATTTTCTCATTTTGCTTTTATCCRTTTTATTGTTTTATTCTTCAAACTGTTGAACTTTACCTGTGATTGACACCACAGCTCATTGACCTTAAAGTGGTTAAACTGCTGGTTTTGAAGCTCAAAGGCTGATTATTCTATCTTGTGATGATCGAGTTAGTTTGATCTTGTTTTCTTGAGATAACAAAACTTTATTAGAGAAATGAGGCATTCTTGAGTTACCACCAGCTACATCATCCAGTATCATTGTCACGACTCCTGACCTCTAACAGTGTAGAGTAAATCAGGGATGGATGTTAATTAATGTTGACATTTTCAGCTTGAATCAATCGCCAGAAAGACTTCCATGATTTCTAATGAACTAAGTCTTTGTTTAAACATGAAYTCAAAATTGGTTCATGTATTTAATGATAAATTAAAAGTTGAAATAACTAAATGTTTAAATCATTTATCTTGATAAAACAAACTATATTATTTTAAGATATTAAAATTTCTGTTTCATCTTGACAAAACAAACACATTTTTAATCATACCCTTTTTTTTGTACTTTATGATGTATTTTATTTTCATGGTATAAAAGTTTACCTTCATGTTCAAAGGGAAAATGAAGGTGATTCTAATGTTACCGTTAAAAGGAGAACCAGTGTTGAAAATGGCTTTTGCAGAATTAAACTAACTAATCTAATGAGCACAAAAACCCCATGGAGAGGATGATGAAACGCTGCATCAGTCATCTTTTGACCCTTTCCTATTAGCTGGGAATAGGAGTCATTAAACAAAGATTAGCATCAAATGAACACCCCTCCGGTCCGACAGTCCACACCTTCAGATGGAGCAGGAAAATTAATTTCTTCAAGATGTTGGTAACGCAAAAACCAGTCCTGTGTTTTAAAATTTTAAGGCTAGCTTTTATGGTTCCATCAAGGATGAGGCGTTCACCTCTGCTTTTGAAATCTACTTTTAAGTAGAACAGAACTAAACAAAAAATAAGTTTTAATGAAGCTGAAAGTCATTCCTGCTCTTTATGACTCAGAAAGTAAAAAAAAAATGATTCATAGTTTTTAGATTCCTCTTTGAATTTCTCTAATGTTGAAAAATTAATTATTTTTCCCCATGTTTGTCTGCTCTGAGCTGATTGTTGGCTCACATGCTGATTAAAGCAGTTTTTTTATTAATTTTTTTTAAAGATTCATGCTCTTAACGCCTTTTTTTATTTTGTGGTCAGTAGTCCAAACATCGCTCTGCTGCTCGTCACCTCATCTCATCTTTTCATCTGCAGTCTCACAGAAATGTGTGCTTTTGCACAATGCTTACAATGACTGCATGGTGTTTTATCTCATCTCTTTACCCGGCACTCAACCACGCAGTCTGAACACGTGGGTGACAGCAGGCTATAGTTGTTAAAGGCAAAAACAATGTTTTAGTCTGGCTAGAAACCGAACTGCTCAGACCTCACAGATAAGAAGATGAAGACATGATGGCAAAAGGAGTTGTTTTTATTTGAGGCCTTAATAAAACGTGTTCATGTTTAAAACACACAATTTAGCTGAGCAACAATGGTTTACACGTTAAAAAAAGATAATCCAGTTTAAGCGCCGTATTTAGCTTGCTCTGTTCTGCTTTTCCCTCGTCAGTCTGAAGATGGAGACAAAGAGCAAAGGGCTAAAGGAGCAGCAGCAGCATCACAAGAAGCTCCTGGCTGCCATGTTGTCCCAGGACTCTTTTGACCAGGTCAACAGTCACATCCCCTCTGTCCTGGAGGAAGAGATYGAGGACGAGGACGACGCCATGGAGCTTCTGGGTAATCTCACAAACCTTAACTGCTCACAAATACAGGCCCAGATTGAAGCTGAATTCCACCAAGAGTGGTGTTTTTTTGTTTGTCTCAACTTCATCTTTTTTTTTTTTTTTATCACATCTAGCCATGAAATCATGCTGATCATGTTGTTGTAGACAGTAGACTGATGTTAACCACACAAAACAGACAGTAATATAAGTTTGATGGATTTGGACTACAACTTTTAAAAATGGTTGCATATATTCTGACCAGAAACACGTGAAGTAAAACCTCCTGTCAAAGTAAATAGGGATGAGGATACAATTTTTATACAGCACCATAGTAAATTCAAAAGGAACATTAGAAACCCTTTAATTTATTTATTTTACTTTATTCATCACTGAACAAATCAGGCCTTTGTGCCCACCTTGGTTTGTTTTTCCCCCCTCAATTTTTGCTCATAACTTTCCTAATTTTCAAAATATTGCCATGAAATTTTCTTTTTTTTGTCACTTCAGTAGAAAATGAAACCAAATATTAGTTTATTTAGTTTATTTATTTCTTCATCATCAGTGACTTTTTTAAGTGAAGAGAAAATAGAGACAGAGAGAAAAACAGAGAGAGAAGTAATTAGAAAGATAGAAAGATTGAAATAGCGATTAGAAGTATATTAAATWTACACCAACAAAACACAGGACCACACACCCAACATCTGTCCGCTCACCTGAAAAATAAATGGATAAATACATGGAGGGCATATATAAATATATACACATACCCATACATATATAAAGATATACATACATACATGCCTACATTCATAAATATTGTCAGTATGCACACACAAACACACTCAGTGACCAGTCAGAACCCCCCGGATCAGAACACCTGTCTGTGAGCGGTTGTGAACATGCGTGTATATACAAGATTTCTCCAATGGAATATTTAATAGTGACTGTGGAGGACCGGAGACCCAACCCCCAAGACACGAGGTAGACATAGGGAAGACCAGAGCCCAAGGATCTGAGAGGGATCCCGAGCACAGAGCCCCAAGGGGCACCCGCACGGGAAGATCCGATTGTGTATGTTTGGGTATTTGTCAGGCTGCGGTCCGGGCTGCCCCTCCTGCTGGTTTATCTGGGGGCCTGCTGCTACTCAGCCCCCCGGTGGGGTGTGTGGCTGGCCGCCGGCGTGCTGGGGGTTCCCGGGGTCTGGGGCTGGGCACTGGGGTGTGTGCCGGCCTGTCCTGGTGACTGCCTGCTGGGGCTCGGGGTCTCTGGCCCTGTTGGGCTTTGGCCTGGAGGGGGTGCGCCCTGGGGGCCCGGACCTCTGTGCCCTTTCCTGGATCTGCTCTGGTACGGCGGGTGCCGGTGGGGCCCATGAGTTTGTCGCTGCTGGCCCCGGGGGCTGTGTGTGTGGTCGCTGGGGGGACTCTCCCAGTTCTCCCCTATGGTCTGATCTGGGGGGTGGGTGGGTGGATCTGCCATGAAATTTTCAAAAAGGATTTACCTTCTGCATTTTTTCTGGAAGCATCTTGTATTGTAAAAACAAAACTACATTAGAAATGCAGTACAAGTGGCCGAAAATGTGGAAAATCATGTTTAAAAAGGCTCAGGTCACCAAACTGCAACATCAAATCCATTTGCTGTGTCCTGGAAATCCATAAAATGAATACCACTTAATACAAACCATGTGGACATTTGTTTTGTAGACAAAGACCCTCAACCAAAAACAAAATGTGTTGCGACCAAGACGAGTGTCAACATGCGCTATAATAAACTGACGTCTCAGATCATAATAAAATTAGGAACAAAAGCAGATAAAATAATGTTCTTCACATAAGCGTGCCTATTTAAGAGATCACTGGAAAAACAATCAGGTGATTTCTCTGTTGAATTTGCCGTCAGCAGGGTTTCTCGGAATTCGTTGAAATAACAAAACGACAGCAATAATTAGCGAGGTCACCCTCAGTGCAGCGTTGTGTAATCTGGTCACTGTGGTCGGGAAGAAAATGGCTGATGCTGATGACGATATGTCAACATCCCTGCCTGAATGTGCTGAAGTCACTTGCTAAATTTTATCTCTTTTTTGAATTAGTGATCTTTATCAGCAGGGGTGACTCTCTTAATTAAAGCAGCTTGAAGTCACACACTGTGTGGACATATGCACAAGCAGCAGGTGGTGCAGAATTCAATTCAAAGCACAACTAATGACTGTTTGAGAAACTTCAGCTTTAAACTGATTTTTCAGATAGTTAACAAACGGCTGCCGTGTAATCTTTGGATGGAGACACGCTGCAGTTCCAGCGAGCTCAATGTCTGTAGAGCAGTGTGTTGCTCTGTGAGGACACGAGATCCACGTATGGTTTTGCTCTCTGCACTTCTGTCACAGCTTTTCTGCTTGTTAGCTGGATCTTTGCTGCCAGCTTGATAAAAAGGCTCACGTTGATGTGTGGCAGTAAAAGCCCTGCAGGTTGCACACACTATTGCTCTAAATGTTCACATCCTTTTAAAGTGGTGCTACTTCGAAGGAAAATGCTTGTTGCTGTTGTTTATAAATCTAATTCAGTATGAAGGTGTGGACTGAAGCTTTTTCTACACCTTTTGTTCTTTATTTTTTTTTAACGTTTTAGATAATTCATCTGCAGCTCATCACTGCATCATGTTTGATTTTTTTTCTGCTACAACATTATATTGATTTTCTAAGCCTACATGTGAGTAGATGCTCCATACTTTAGAGGCCCATTCAGGCCCAAAGATAGTGTCTGACATTAACACTACTCAGGTCAACGGGTGTCAAACGAGCCATTACCTCTAAACGGGCTTTTTATCTGCCCAGTAAGCACTTTTAGACTCAAACGCTTTTAAATGGTTCTTAAGCAATTAGGCTAAAATTGGGCTCAAATCAACCTAAAGGGGAAAGTTTTGTAGATGTCTAAATGTTGTCATAGATGTCAAATAGAAGTTTGCATTTAGCTGAGACTGACAGGAATAACTAAGCAGTAAAGATGTTGCAGGAGTGAATGTGAAATGTCTGCATTTCAAACAGTTCTTTCATGTTTTTGAGCAAACTGATCACCCAGGAGCTGCAGCGCCACCACATTAGAAGACTTGATTCATTTTGTACGTAGCCACATCTTGTAACTCAGTCTAAAAAGTTGAGCCTTTTTTTCCCCCAAAAGTCTAAATTTAACTCCTTTTTTTGACGTTTGAGAGAGATTTGTTGTCTGTGCACATTCCGTATAGTTTGGATGCTTCTCCAGCACATTTAATGGTGTTGCATGCTTTTTTTCCTCATGTTTTATTTGCTGATTTATCCTTTTTTATAATTGCTTAGGCATAATCAAAATAATAATAATAATAATGAAAATGGGCCCTCTTTTGTTTGAAAACTTCACTCAATTAGCTCAATCACTCGCAATTAATAGGACACCCAGATCGTTTGCAATGTGAAACACTTGTAAAGAATATAAACAGATTCATTCAAAGAATCATTTTTGCTGTGTTATTAAACACCCAATGCTAAATACAGTACGTTATATTTTAAAGAGGACATATCAGGTAAAATCCACCTTTTTAACCATTAAATGCATTTTATTGTGTACTTACAGTCTTAAGGAGCACAGAAAATTTGAATTTAGCCAGATAATCGTATCTCTGTTGAACTACAAAAATGGCGGGTGTGAAATGCCCCATTTAAAGAGAATGTGTCAAAACAAGAGGCTTGTGGAGTTACAATATGGAGGAAATCAGACCAAAGCATTGCAGTTCCACTTTATAAAGACCCCAACTGAATGATTTCAATGTGAAAAGGAAGAATTTCAACGTGTTTGTTTGAAGACACACTGTTAGACTTAATGCTGAATAAAGCAGACAGGTGGGTTAAACACAGTGAATGGTCAATGAAGAAAAACATCACAGGTACACTCAGTAGATGGGTAGAGTAGGGCCAGTAACTTGGATGAACCTAGGTCAGGTCCATACGCTCCAGCTGATGTAAAGGTCCAAGTCAAACAGTGTCTGTTTGGTTTTGGCAAATAAAAATGGAAACATGTATGGATCCCACCTAGTTATCCAGTTAAAGATTGTTTCAAACCCACATGGATCATAAACCTTAAATTCAACATTGGGCCCTGAGACATTTTTAAGCCTTTTTATTTACCCACCACATCTCACAGACAAATATTACTAGTTTTTTCTGTCCTCTAGCTTTAAGTAAAAGATGCTTTGAAATGACAAAACACCAAGGTCTTTCATCTTCTGCATCAGCATCATACAGTCACGACCCAAGGCAGCAGTACTTAATAGTGATAGATGCAACTATAAAGCAGGATGTTGGTGGTCTGTGATRGCTCTCCTCGATCATGACTCTACAACTCAGGTTTATTCTCCCTTGGCCTTCACTGCACCATCCAGGACTGTAATTCAGATGAAACAATGCAGCAAGGCCATTTCTGATTCTCTGTCAGGGTCGGGTCACGATGCTCTCCAGAGAGGGTTCCTCTGTGATGACTGTCTCCCTGCTGAAGAATTGATTATAGCAGATAGTAGTGACACATGTTGGTTCAGAGGAAGCAGGGGAAAACTGTATTCTAATACAGTGTTTCCCAAAGTTGGGGTCGGGACCCAAAGTGGGGTCCCAAAACATCAAGGTGGGGTCCTGAAAATATTTTCTGAGTTAATTACATTTTTGCCTTAGTTGTTACAAAGGAGTGAGGTTAGTATATTTAAAATGGATAATATTGTCACTATGCCCATGTTTTGTTGACCTGATACAAATGTTTACCATCCAAAACTAGCTGGGGGCACAAGTCTCTGCTACTGTTATTTTGTGGGTCAAAAGCTGCGCTTTGGTTCCCAAAGTTAGGCTTGGGACCCAATTATGGATCACGAAGCACCTTGGATAATCTCCAGAAATCAATATAAAGGGTAATAAAATAATTGCTGATGTAATATTTCTCCCTATAATTATTACAAAAAACACAAACTACGTAAAAATAAGTATTTATATTTGTATACAAGCTGTTTAGATTGTCAAAAGCCAGTGTTTTTAGGGTTAATAACGAAATTCGTGTACTAAGACCAGTAATATTTGGGGTCACAAGATTTTGCCATGGTTATTTTGTGGGTCAGAAGACAAAAAGTTTGGGAACCACTGTTCTAATGGGTTATCTGCAGGGATTATAATGCATTTATTAAGCTAACTTTTTTTATTAAATGCAACTTTAACCTGAGAAAAACGCTTGGAGTCAGTGTGGCTTTTTGTAGCCTTAAAGACACTTCAGTATGTGAATTGGGACAGTTGAGGATCTGAGCGAGTCACTGTCTGAAAAATAATCCAGTCAACCTCATGACTTACTGCTTCCTTATTCTCTGAAGACCTTTATGATGCAGCAAAAAATGTTTTAACTTTCCAAACTAAAGTTACAAATTTTTAATAATCAATATTATTTTCCCCAAGTTTATGTTTTAAAGTGAGGCACAAAGTGAAGGCAACAAAATAACAGTGTACCATTAGCTTACAACCAAAATTGGACTAGAATACATCCAATTGCACAGACAGATAAACATCAAGTCAGGAAAGTGACCATAATGTGTTAACGGACAGAAACGGAAAATTAAAAAAAACAAACTGTAAAAATAATAGGGGTGTAAGAAAATATCAATACACTGAAATATTGCGATATTTCATTTCCTGATACTGTATCGATATTCTAAAGCCCTGTATCAATTTTTTTATTAAGTTTTAACATGTCAACTTTCCTGCCAGCCATTCATTTTTATGTTGTAGTTCAGCCTCTGACCACTAGTTGACAGCAGTGAGCCAGACACTTGGCTGGAGCCAAGTAAGAGAGCATTAGCATTGTGAGTAAACATTAGCTTCATGCTCCGATAGCTGAATCTGAGCAGAAAAGACCGACACCCTCTGCCTTCTAAGCTGAAGTAAGGTTAYGAACAGTTACTTATTTGTCAGAATGTCTGTATTTTAAACCAAATTAAGTATCTCGTGCGCTCTTTTTTCCATCTTTAGTCAGCCTTCACGTTACAGAAGGCTAGCGCATGTCTATGTAATAAAATAAATTTCTGAGACAATGAATTTTGGTTTTTCTTTTTTTTTTTTCCAGTAAGAGGTTTTTATTTAATAGATTTTTTGGGCAAAAAAATAGCAATATATCGCAATATATCACTTTGCTTACAGTATCGCAATATATCGGGATATATCGTATCGTGACCCCTCTGTCATGATATGTATCGTATCGCCAAATTCTTGCCAATACACAGCCCTAAAAAATAATACCTCCATGTATTTGTCTCTCCATCTACCCACATACAAACACACAGGACAACAGGAATGAACAAACAGGAACAAAAAACTAAACTAAACTTAAAAAAGGATCCAGGAGACACATTCTGTGAATATATCAGATTCATCAAATTTGAATCAATATTTAATAATTTACAGGCATCTTATAACATCCTGTAACAAATTGTTGTAAGTGTTATTTTTTTGGTTGAGACACATTTAAATGAGCTGGTAATTCCAGATTCTCTAGAAATAATAGTCAGCATTAACAGTAGTTTGTTTCTTTGTATTTGCACCTTTATAACCTATCTGGGGTGTTTTCATCATCTTCTGAGATAGTAGCTCTCTATAGCCAAAATACAGAACTAAACATACACAAAAATGGAGTGAATGAAGATCCTGACTCATGCAGTACAAAACAATACAGGAGACTGTTTTTCTTATTTCAAGCATTTGCTTAGGGTGACCTCAAGTGGCTAAAAGGTTGCAGTACATTTACTGCATGTTTTTCTGATTTTATTTTAATTTAGCTGAATAAAAATTATCTGTTGGCTTTAAATCAATTAGGATTTTTTAGACTATATTAGGTTTATTGCAGTCATGTTCCATGTGCGTTTGTTTACTCCAGATACAAATACCAAGTATGCCTTTGTAGTTGTTCCATAATCATTTGCTTTTGTAATAACACCTGCTGATTGTTGAGCTAATTGCTGTTTTACGCAGAAATCCGCATCACACAAACCCCAGCAATCATGATCTGTGAGAAGTGAAAACACCCTGTGGTTTGGCTGTGATCAGTCATCATTATCTGGAAATGGGAGCCACAGTGAGCAGTGCACATAAAACCAAATTTCCCCTAGGAGGCAGAAAAGGTGCATTAGTTGACTTTACTACAGAGTGACTGGTGATTTAAAATGTGTACATAAAAAGATAAAAAACCTAATATGCTTAACATTTTGATATTCCAAATTTATAAAGCAAGGCAAGTTGTATTTGAACTAAACTTGAATTAAAAGCCAGTGTTAAAAAAACAAGCGAGTTTTCAGGTGGGATTTAAAAGATTGGATTGATTCTGCATCATAAAGAGGCAGATTGTTCCAGAGTCTGAGGGGGCTGCYGCTGCTAAAGCCTGATCCCCTCTGGGGTTTAATGGAGCTCTCGGCTGCACTAAAASCATCTGGCTGAAGGATCTCAATGCTCCACTAGGGTTATAACTGTCAAGATGATCAGTTAAATAATTGGGTGCCAAGCCATTTAAAACTTTAAAAGTTAGAACAAGAATCCTAAAATCAACACAAAGATAAACACTCTGTTTTAACACTCTGTTTAAATAAATATTGGAGTTAAAAATCTGCTAAAACTAGAGTGGAGTGGTCTCGTGCAACGATCTGCAGGCAATTAGGAAATGATTGTTCAAGACCAACACATAAAGAGTTCATAGATTCTGACATGCTCTGTAGTTCAAACATAAATGACTCTCGTCTTTACTACATTGAGCTGGAAGAAATTCTGGCCCATTAACTTATTGAACCAGTGGTGATGTGCTGACAGAAATATAGATATGTGTGTGTCATCAGCATGAAAATGGTAAGAGATGTGCAAAACTCCATAATCTCAGCTGAAGCATGTAGGTATTAAATAAATAAATAAATAAATAAATAAATAAATAAATAAATAAATAAATAAATAAATAAATAAATAAATAAATAAATAAATAAATAAATAAAGTGGCCCGTGAATGGAGCCTTGCGGAATCCCAAAAATCCTAAGAAACTTAAGATTCTTTTAGTAAAGTTTACAATGCTTTTTTATTTTCATTATTTTATTTAATAGTTTAGAACACATAAAAGCAAAGACACGACTTATAAGTGTTTGTTGCTCTGAAGTCTCCAAAAAGCAACTAAAAACATCTAATCTCGGTTAGCTGACTGCACTTTGAGTTCCCTGTTGTTTTTCATAGTCCTGCCTTTTACTATTAAACAGTCCAAGTTATTTTAAACATGATTAAAACTCGCATGTTAGTGGAAAAACAGAGAAAATGTCAGGATTCTAGATTTTGCAGGGTGGCGGTGGGACCGCAGCTTTGTACTTATCTCAAACAAGAAGCGAGCTGGGTTCAGTCTGTGGGAAGAAACACCCAAGTTTTGGCCTTGGAGTGTTATTTTATGGTAAGTTAATGCTTTGAGTTTGTCAGCTCCCCGCTGCGGACGCACTAAGTACCATCTGTGATGAACTTTTATTAAAAAAAAATCTGTTTAAGTAAATATTGGAGTTAAAAGTAACAATTGGTTTGCATGCAAAGGTACTGAGAAAACAACAGTTTCTATGGCAAGACAAAAATTGAAAATATTGTTCTTTTATTGTCGTCACCCACAGATCTCTTGGGAGGATTTAGGCAGAACTGATCTCATGCTTTTATTGTTCTGAATAATAAGAGCGTAGCAAAACAAATCTGACAGTCATCAGACATAAGCCAGCAGATCCTTTCAGAATGTCTTTGGCATAAATGCTGAAACAGAAGAAGGTGTAAGAGCATGAGTGAAGATTTGATGGAGACAAGATGAGGGTGAGATAAAGCTTTGTCTGATCTTTGATCCACACAGCGTGAAACAGCCACTGGTGGATGAGTTACATTACCTGGATGCGTTTCTTTTGTTCACTCTGTTTTATCTTTCTTGATCATGCATAGCCTGCAGTAGCATGCAATCCAATAGCTGGGGTTTGGAGTTGAAAGAGAAAGTGAGCAGTTTTTTTTTTAATTTGTTTAAAGTCTTGACTTTATCACCTGATATTAAACTGAAAAGTGATCTGTCCTACCTCAGAGTCTGAGTTTATTTGAGAAGCTGCTTTACTTTAATGTCTGTCTGGTAGCAAAAAAAAAATCTCATGAATCAGTTGATGGATTCTAATAATTTGTGGATTTAACTTGATTGAAAACTGACAAAAACTCAGTTAATTTGACAGACCTTGAGCTAAAATTGCCACTGCTTTGATGCAGTTTATTTGGCATCTTAAAATACATTTCCTCAAAGGTATTTTTAATCTGAAAAGAGCTTCACTGAGTGAGAACTAATGTTGAGCTCAGCAGGCAGTTAAGTTTCACTTTCATTTTCACCGGAGAGCCTGCAGGAGTCATGGACTGGGTGTGTGGGGAGGGGGGAGGGGGTGCGCTCTGCCATGAGGAAGTTCGGCTTAAAGACACATCCCAGAGACGTTTCTGGTACCAAAAGGCGTTTCTGGTCCCCACCTGTCGTTTTGCTCCTCAGCATGGCTTCCTAAAAACACTGCAGGATTTCTCAAACACGCATGAATGAGTCAAAGCAAGGCTTTGGGTATGTTTTTATGAGAGTATAAGATAACATGATATAAAACTCAAAAAAAGTTGATTTTACATGATATTGCCCCTTTTAAGCACTTTTCTTATCAGTGAAATAAATTTTTACTAAAGTAACTTTCTTTAAGTTTTTTAAATTTATTTTAAGTACTTTATCTACCTCTGCCAAAGAAATTTTTTTTAGAGAAACTGCTTCTGTCCTAACCACCTGTGGATAATTATGTTTCTGTATGTTTAAATCCCTGCATGTGGTCGTACTGCTGGTGATAACAGACAAGCGGTGAATCACACGTACGCTTCACGCACTTTTTATTTCCTTCATTAACCAAACATTGGATGCTACAGTTACTGTGGAAACACTGTAAACTGACACAAACATTTAAGGGAGGGGAGGGGGTAGATGGGAGCCTTTGCTCTGCTGTAGGCTAATAACAAGGGTGAAAGTTGGTCTAACACCAAATCTGTTGAGAGTGGCAGCTACAAAGCTTAGCCTCTGTTAGTATGGCAATGGAAAGAACTTTGTTCAGTACAATACTTTTGGGGGATAAATTACAATTTATCTGCAATTAATCTCAAGATATGTTTTAATTACTTAAGCTCACTAGTAAATTATGATTCAAAAATGTTTAGAACATTTTTAAAGTATTATTTTATATAATAAAGATTCAATGCATTTTCAAACACTTAACAAATAAGTCAAACGTGTCTTGTGGTTGTCCATTTTTTCCCCATGCTAATTAGGCTTGTCTGCACTCTGCTTGATGCAAACACAACCAGGGCCCGAGTATAAAGAGGCCAGGTCGACTGGGGCAGGGGCCGGTTGATACTGGCCTTACCATGCAAAAATGCCTTATGTTACCTTCAGCTCTATATATCAAAAATAAATTTGGCTTTGCGTCATAGCCTTTCTAAATGCCTTGAAATTGTCCTCTGCCTCTTTAAGAACCTCCTACTGTTTCAGATGCTCCCACTTCAGTACATCTTCACAACAACACTTTGGGGCAGGCGTGGTCTGTGGGGTGGGAGCTCAGCTGCAGACTGAATTCACACAAAGCTCCTCCCTGAAGCTCAGTCTGCAACTGAGCTCCCGCCCCACAGAGCACGCCTGCCCCAAAGTGTTGTTGTGAAGACGTACTGAAGTGGGAGCATCTGAAACAGTAGGAGGTTCTTAAAGAGGCAGAGGACAATTTCAAGGCATTTAGAAAGGCTATGATGCAAAGCCAAATTTATTTTTGATATACTGTATACAGCTGAAGGTAACCCTCTGGGATCATTAAAGTATTTTTGAATTGAATTGAATTTGAATTCACACAAAGCTCCTCCCTGAAGCTCAAATTCAATTCAATTCAAAAATACTTTAATGATCCCAGAGGGAAATTAGGTAATAGGCGGAGCTTTGTACCAGCAAGGGTTGAAACTGCTCCCCATGGCTACATGAGATTCAAGGATTTCTCAACCATGCAGGAATGAATCAAAGCTACACTCTGGGTATGTTTTTTTTTAATAAGGGATGACTTTATAACATGATATAAAGCTCAAAAGGTTGATTTTGCATAATACCCAACCTTAAAAATAAAAATTCATCCATGTTTCTGTCAGTGCTGCACATTTTCTGATAGGGTTCATGTGACACACACACACACACACACACACACACACACACACACACACACACACACACTGTATATTTAGGCTGTGGTTTTACTGTAGAATTACTAGAGGCAATATGAACATTTGCAGCAGGCTGCATGTTTGTGTGCTTAAACACCTAGAAAAGAAAAAACAAACAAAACAGAGATGTGCATGGATGAGAACAGAATGGATACAGTGATGCTGTGTTTTGGAGACAGAAGCAAAAGATTAAAGATATAAACACAAGTATGTAATCTGGAGATAGTGCTGCTGTCTTGAGTTACAGATAAAAAAGAGAAAAAGAACGCACACTTGTGAATAAATACATTTTGTTATTACTTAGTGACTCTAATGGCTTCGGTTTTCCTCAAGATTAAAATATATAAAACCAGTGGAGTTCCAAGCTGTAAAGCTGGAAAGAAGCTGTTTAGATCTTTTGAAGTTTGAATCTTTGGAAATATTCTGAACAAATAATCTTGTTTTCCTGTTGTCATGACATTACTTAATGCTAATCTGCCATGCTTTTTGTTGTTTTTTTATTAGTTTAATTGTTCATAAGCTTTACACAGGATCCCACTTTAAACAGTTTGGATTGTTTTATAATTTGCTGTGTTTTTTTTACGAATCTCTAATGGCATTTTATTGCAGATTTGAGGCATTTTTTTAAAAAGAAAAATGTTTTATTCAACATTAGGTCTCATTTGGACAGAAGGCTCAGCTCCGGTTCGTAAAGGCTAATGCATTAAAACATCAAGCTGTTGTGTCTACGGCAAAGTCCTAATAGGAGCCGTATTTGTGGTTAAAGAAAGTTAAAAGGAGGTTTGCTCCAAAGTCTGTGATAAGACCCCCCCACCACCACCACCACCACCCCAGACCTCAGAGCTGTGATGTTACCCCACTCATGTGTGTTCCCATCTGATTCTGATCAGGCGTTTTACTGCAGCCCTGCGACAGGGCCTTGAGCTTTACAGACATATTCTTAGGCGTGKGGGGGGRGGGGGGGGGGGTTCAAAGTGACGGTGCCACTGACAGCCGAAACATAATTATGATATGTAAGTTGAAATACCCTTTTTATTACCAATCCAAACAAATCCATCTCTGTCGCGGATCACATCAAACGACGTCTGCGTGACGACAAACCGCCGAGTGGAGCCGTCGTGTTTGAGGCGTAATGAAAGACAAATGCTGCGTGTGTGAGGGCAGCAAAGAGTGTGAGGTCTGCAATTGTCACTGCATGTGTTGCTTTTCTTTTTTTTTCATTTTTTTAATCGTCTGAGTATGCTGCTCACACACGTGGGACCCTGCCTGCATGTGTGTGTGTGTGTATGTGTGTGAGAGAGAGCGACTGGAGATTTCGGTGCGTACAAACTATTAATTAGAGCCCAGTGTTTTGTGGTTACGTGTCGCCAGCCGCTCATGAAAGAATGGAAAATTCACTTAGATGAGGCGCCGTAAATCACAGCGCTCGATGAGACGCAGCGGATTGGACGCTGATATGTGCACCAGCGCGTCTCCCCCCATCTCCATGTGTGCCGTGGCGCTTTTGGGTGATTCCGCCCCACGTATAAATACATACGCATATATATATCTGTCAGCGCGTCCTCAGGAGAAGGTGTACATTAAGTTATTTGCGGCACTAATTATGACTTCGACGCTGCTTTTTAGCGTCGCGAAAGGCAGTGGAGAGCCAGTCAGTCCGTCGCTGTTTGAACAACGTTAAATTAGATGGAAACTTGGAGAGAGGAGACGCTTTATCTGCTCGCTCCTCTCTGCTCCTGTCTGCCTTTCACTTGTGAGTGAGCGATTGCGGCACGGAATTCCTCATCTCTCGGGCCTTTTGTTGGGGATCGCATCCCTTGAATAGTTTCCATTCCCCCTCCCCTCCGATCCCCCTTCTGCTCACCTCTTCTCTGGGTCTTTATTTATCTGTCTTTACAGAGGGAAGCACGCATGGCCGCCCCGATGCCCGGGGAGTGAAAATGTGACTGCCTGACAAACGGGCGAGTGCGGACAGACGTTTGTTGTGTCTAGACAACAAACGTTGCGATGCAAACTGGTCTCGGGGGGGCGTACTGTAAACTTATCACGGTGTTATTGTGTGGGAGACGTGCTGAACTCTATTGTGAACATGGAAAGCAAAGCACACATGTTTGACTAAGCAGACGGAGGAAAAGAACACATACAAACCAAGAACTGTTTGCTGGCAGCTTTTTAATAGGAACTCGGATTTGGGAAAATGCACATAAAAAGACCATTAATTCCTGCTTTAAATCTAGTTTGGACTAAGTATTTAGGGTGTTTCAACATGACATTCAACATTTGTCTCTTTGCTACAATTATTGTGTAACCAAGACAACTTTTAGAGCTGTTGCACGTCAAACCCAACCTGATTTGCTTTGCTCTAATTTGACCTGAAGTGCATACGTTGACGGTACATGAGCCTCATCGGGACCAGGGATGGGTACCAAATTGAATACTTTTTTAAGTACAGACCAAATTCTGTCCTAACRTAGCTTGAATACCTTTTATTTATTTTAACTCCATCCTCTTTTGCTTATTTGATTTAAACTTATTTGCCTTCCATGGACCTCCATCACACAATTTTTCTAGCGGGGAAATGACATCAATAGAAACACGTGGAGCTGGATTTTAATTGGTGCAGTAAGACAAAACACTCTTGTTGTTTTCAACAGTTTTCACTTTAAAGAAATAAGTTACACAATTGATGTTACAATACATAGAGTTGGATGTTGTCTTGATATTTGTTGATTTTATATAATGAGAAATATGTTAAAAAAATAAAAATTTATTATAAAAAAAAACAACACACACAAAGTACTGAAAACTGGTACCGTTAAGTACCAGTACCGATTCCCAGGTACCGGATATTGGTACCGAATCGATTCAAATGTCAAAGGTACTCATTCCTAATCGGGACTCGTCTTTTCCGTTTGAGATCACAAAAATTCCTGGTTTCATGTTCAGGACACGGTGCATGCTTCGGAGATTATGTGCAAATAAAATTAAGTCACTAACAAGTCAAACTCAAGCCATGATTCATCACCAGGGACTCAAAACAAAAAGTCCTTAGAGGCTGTTTTCTGTGAAAATCTGTCACCTCTTTTTTCCTCAAGCAGAAAGTTCAAAGTTGGATTTAGCATCAGGGAGGAAGGACGAGGCTGCTTCTTGGATGAAAGACTGCGCGCTCTCTTTAACCAGTTGGAGCTTAAATACGTTGAATTAAAAATTTGTCCGCTTGAGCTAAACCCTTTGTTTCTTTTGCTTCTGATGCAAAGATCAAATAACTGCAGTCGCCGAGACTTTTAGTGCTCCTTATTGCATCACATTGATTCCAAAAAATGTGTTTTCAAAACAATGACATCATACAGAAAGGACAAACATCCCATCAGGCTTCAAAGGAAGAACTCACCCAGATGTTGCTGTGAAACAGATCAAATCTGAAAGAGATAAATAAATGTTTCATGACGTTTAAATCCAGGACTGAAGGAGCAAAGTCCAGATGAATACGTCAGGTTTAGATTTTAAAAACAATATTTTATAGGTAAGTGGTTGTATGAGCAACCGCAGTTTCTGCTTTGTCAGTGGATCATGTCGTCCAAACCAGAAGGAAACAAGTCAAAAACACGAAGCGGGAGTTGAGGTGACGAGCAGCTGCACTCGGAGGTCGTGTTCAGGGTCAGGGCCGCTTCACTTTATTTATTTATTTTTATTATCCAATGAAAGCTGCAGACTCACAACTGAATGTTTCCAAGTGTCAAGTAATGATTTGTATCACGGGCTATGACCCAATGAAAATCTGGCATGCCACGTTAGTTAGCTGCTAAAAGAAGAAGGGCTCAAGGCTAGAAGGGAAATGACTGACCCGAGAAAATAGGAACAAGGGAAAGACACCAGGTTCGGCAGTTCCCACGACCAGAAAACTGCCCAAATCACCAGTGGCTCCTCTGCCCCCCCTCCCCTTCCATGCAGGCCATGATGAATGGGACATTTAATATTGCCCCGCTTAAGGGTATTACTGGAATGTAGCTTATCTGTCCATCTGAAACACACTAAAACAACCCTTTTCCCCCCCTCTGGTGGCATTTGCAGGAATGGTCTCCATTGTCAAAAATGTAAACCAAGAAGTTTCCAAACTTTTCAAAAGTACCTGATTTGGCCTAGATCTGACCAAAGCGATAAACCAAATCTGAGGTCACAAACCAGTGGTGGATAATTTGCCAGTGACACAGCTTGTTTCTTTCTATAGACTCGCAAATAACACCAGAGTGCCATGTTAAGTTACCATCGCTTCATAATTATTTCCTTTTGCCCGTCTGATACTGCAGACAGCAGAGACTCGTTTTTTGGGACCTGTGCCATGCTGATGGATGGAGAGAGGAAAGTTCTCATGAGCAAGTGTCATTCAATCTAATCCAGGTGATTAGTCATGCATTCTCCTCTTGCAAGGTGTGAGACCCTATTTTTCTTTCCTTCAAACCAGGGGCAACGTAACATGAGCACAAAGAAAAGAAAAGAAAAAAGTTACAGTGTTGGTTTCAAATAACGAGTCATGCAGAAAGTCAGGCACGCACTGCGCTGCAGGTGAGCTGTCCTGAAGATGACCCTGCATTTCTTTTTCTTAGTCTGAGACAAACGACGAGTCTCCTGTTTGATCGTAATTAGCTGTTACAAGTTTCCACCACTTCCTCTATCATATTAGTGTCATTTGACTTTTCCTTTTTTTTTTTCCTGTTTCTCCTTTTTTCATTACTGGACATCAAATGGACAGGACATTAAAGTTTAAAAAACAGCTGCCCACGCTCTCTCTTTCTGTTTTTCCTCTTGTTTCTCTGCATCCTCTCCATGTGCTGCTCCCTCCACCCTCAGAGGACCTGGATGACCTGCGGATGGAGGGCGTGACGAGGTTGGCTCCATCCGGCAGTAAGTTCAGCCAGGGCCGCAGCTCCTATCAGCCTGAACCGCAGGCCAAAGTTACACTCAACATCTGTTCTAGGTGTGCCAGGTAAATGTTTCCATCTTCTCTCGTCTGGCACTCTGTACCTCTACAGTCACTCTGATTCCATCTTTGTCTGTGTATGCGTGTATACTTGTTTCTGCTACAGAGCGAGGAACGTCAGTAGTTTTTAACAAAGTAAATGATAAATGATCTCTACTCGTATAGTACCTTTCTACCCAACCAGGATACTCAAAGCGCTTCACACTACAATCTGTGTCCTCATTTACTCATTCACACAGCACTCTACCAGATCTCCAACAAAGCTAACATGTACAGTCAGCTATGGAGACTAATCAGTGTCAATCACATTCATACACTGATGGCACACATCAGAGGCATTAGGGGTGAAGTGTCTTGCCCAAGGGCACAACAACTGAGACAGCTGGAACGGGGGATCAAACCAGTGACCTTCCAGTTCCAGGATGACTCCCCTAACCACTCTGCCACARCCGCCCAGAGTGARGTCATTTTTGAGACRTGATTATCACTCTTTTGCTGTTCTACTGTACTCTACTAGTTAATCTTAGAGGTGCGAATTAAGTTTTAATTAAAGTTAGGGTTAGGAATACTAGTAATGGTTAGGGTTAGGTTTGTACTGGGTGTATAGGTTTAGGGTAAGGTGTAGGAAAAATATGTGTTTTTCAAAATGGTATGTCCGAATAAACAAGAATCTGCTGGATTTCTTCTTAAAACTTTATTTTCAATCTTCTGACTCCAATCAGGTTCACAGTACAGCACACAGGCCTCAGTCAGACCTTGTGCTGAACCAAAACWCAGCTGCTCTGCTCTGAGCAGACTCTGCAACACACTGACTCTTCTTACTACTATAATAATGAATTGACCTTATAATGTACATCTCTTCCTGGTTACATCTCTTGGAGGTGTTACCTTTTATGTCAGACATCAGAATGTAACTCATTTTGTTTAGACTAAATAAAGAACACATGATAAGACACACCAACTTTTTATCTGCTTTAACCTTAAAGGCTGAAATGATCAGAAAGTATAAAATACAAAACTGCATCTAACATTCAGTTAATCAGTTACAAAATTTTCTTCAAAGAGTTAGACTGTAGAAATGACCGGCAAATGAATGGAAGTCAATGCAAAGTCCCCATGAGGATACATCAAATGTGTCTGTATGTACTTGTATTTGTTACGTTTTTCAAGACCAGTAGTCCATATGGGGACCAAAGACTGTTCCTAATATGGTGGAATTCCATTTTTGGGTTGGGTGTTAGGTTTAGGGTTAAGTATGTACTGGTGCAGTTATTTTTAGKTTAAGGGGTCAGTGTTAGTTTATAGAAATGACTGGAAAAGAACAGGAGTCAATGAACGGTCCCAATAAGGATAGAAATACAAATGTGTGTGTGTGTTCAGTCAAAATTAGTCTTTCAAAAAGTCTCACTCCAAACAGAATATGTACAACAGGTAAGATAAGTGAAAAACCAAAAYGTAAGATCAACCTAAAAGTGGTACACTGAATTAGGCAAATGAGAATGGAACTTGTTAAAAATGACACTTCATTGTGAAAGGCCTTAAAATTTGATATTTAATTAAATTCAGTTCAATTCAAATATACTTTATTGATCCCAGAGGGAAATTAGGTAAAAATTAGGATTGATGGAAGTGATGGTTTGAACTTCCTCCTTCTCTCTCGCCTCTTTGCTCCAGCTCTGCATCCATGATGCCTCCTTTTCAACTCCTCTGGGATTTGCGGCTTCAGTTGATGTATTATTTCAGATTTTGCAATATTAATCAGCTGCTCCCTGTTGTAAACCACCCTGTTGCTATGGTTACGCATCATAACAAAAAGCAAAGTATAAAAAAAGTATTGGCAAAAACCAATCCAGCTGCACAGCACCCAAAACACAAATGAACAGCCGTCCAAAAAAGTTACTTTTTCCGCAGAAAGGCAGGAATGAATGCCTGAAAAGAAAAGAAAATCTCAAAAAAATACAGTAACAGAGCTACTCCAACGTGCTGCCACCCTCAGCGGCGCAATTCCGGAAATAATTTAATTTAATTGCATTTTGTTAAAATATAACTAAAAGGCACAATATTGGGACACATTTTTCCCCCCATCTTTAGTAGAATCACATGTAGCAGAGATTAATGTAATGTTCCACAGTGTTTTCGTGATTCTTCCATGGATAAACATGATTTATCACCATTTTTGTCTATTATCACTTTAAAGTCGGCCAGCTTCAGCTTTCTGAGTCCTGGGTGCGATCCGGCAGGCAGGTGTGGGCAAGGTTCTTTCTCGATGCCAGTCAAAGATAAGCGAGTATCTTCACCAGACGCCAGGCACGCTCCTGCCTTCACAACCTCTGCTGTTTGGGATTTGTGTCTTCTTTCATTCCTGCACCAAATCAGTGCTGTTCCTCCCACGGGCTGCGGGATACTGCTGAAGGATGTGTGGTATCGCTGGATTTCTTTGTTGGCAGTTTATTTACCTGATGTTTCTGAGCAGATTGTTTTGGCCCTCACTCCCGGTCGTATCAGTGGCAAGGTGAAGCAGCGTCTCTATCACGAGTTGGTTTTGGCTCTTGTGATGATTTTTTGTCTCCACTCTCTAAAACCTAACACCCAAATCTTTCATTGGTCTTATCATCTGAGATTTATGGTCTTCCAAGTCATATTTGGTGCAAAGGATACAAACAGATTAATGGGCAGGAAAAGATGCCTTTTTTTTGGTTGTTTGTGTGTTTTGCAGAAACACGAGTTATGAAATCAGTTATCCATTTCACATTGCACAGACACAAATAGAAGCTTGCTTGTTAAGTCATACCATAGTGAACAAAGCCATATCAGAGGCTTCATTCATTATTTCTTTGTTGCAATTTTTTTTTTAGAAAAACATCCAAAACATGTCCTAATAAATGTAAATCTTCAAATTTGCCTTTCAGAAAAAACCCACCCGTGTTAGTCACACTGTTTATATCGTCATATATATATA
>NW_013953247.1:86347-90673 GCF_001266775.1 Austrofundulus limnaeus
TATATATATATCGTTTATATCGTTATACTAGTTATAGTCACACTGCTCAGACATGTGATGTCAAAACAAGGCTGAACATTTGACTTTTAAAGAGATGAAAATGTTCTAAACAATTTTTATCTTACCTGTTGTAGACAGCTCTTGAATTACCTCAGGCTAGTCTGTGTGGGGTAGAAACTACATCTTTATCAAGAGTTAAAATCTTCACTATCACAATGGACTAATCTGACGTGTTCAGATGTTTTGTCACTGTAGTGTTTCAACCCCAGATACAGTAGAATAAACGTCTGGTGCGTCACATGGTAAACAGGAATTCCAGTTGTTTTTGACTCAAAGTGGATTTTTCTACTTTCGTGGAAGCTTCACTAAAACCAGTCCAGTGGTTCATAAGATACTAAAGTAATAGACAGACTTTACAAACATCATACAAACATCATAAAAGTTTCCTTCACTTTGGCTCTGTGTGTGGACCATGGCTGACGTTGGCCATAGTCTACGTGGGCCATAGGCCGCTCGTGTCGGCTGCATATACGGCTGTGAAATGAGATGATTTATAGTCTACAGAAGACAAATGTTTGTGTGACCACGTGCTGCCTCCTTACCATGGTGGTACGTTTTACATCATCGCTTCAGTTGTTTTTTTCAAGGTATAACTTCACAAATTTCAGTTTCAATAGAAAAACGTTACAAGTAAATAAATAAAAGCATGAAAAATTTGAGTTTAGCTCCAGTATCAGGACGTGCAGTAACTGCATTTTATTTAACATCTCATTGCAACAAAAGTTTCTTCAGCTACGTTGCCTAACTTACATTCTTCGGTCCATGATAAATTTCCAAACTCTGTCATAAAAAGAAAAAAACCTCGTCGTAAAATAAAAACCTTTGCCGTCTTTGTTTTCCTGTTTAATTTGCTGACGGCGCAGTGAATTCTGGGAGATCGTCAGCCAAGTAGGATACTCAGTTGCAGCTTACGTTTTCTGGTATTTGTCGACCGCATCTATGAATTGGGACAGCCTACGGCGCGGGGCAGTGACGTAAGCAGCCGACAAATGCATCCGACATCGGCTGCAACCCATGAATTGAGACACATTGAAACGTATTGCTTACATAGGCACAAAATTAATTAATCTGATCATAGAGGGTTTACACGCAGCAGGCTTTCTTTCCAGATAAAATACTGAGTTATAACTTTACCTTAAAAAACCCAAAGAAGTCCTACTTCCATGGTGAACATAAACAAATGCTCTGTTCTGAGCATCCAGAATGAACCTGCAACATGTTTTAATAACAGTGGAGATGTTACTGCACTCCATGTTCCTACACCTTCAGCCATCAAGGTGTTGGATAATTCTGAGCTATTTCAAAGTTTCTAGTAGGAATGTATCGCTAAACGACCAATTTTGCTTCCCTGACATATTAGCATTTATCCAGGAGGAAATAAGTCAGGTCAGTTTTCCACAACCAGAATGACATAATCAGAATCATTCAGATTGCTAATTTATTCCATTTTTTAAATTCCAATTAGGGCTGCACGATATTAGGAAAATCTGCGATGTGCAATAACCATGCTTAATATTGCGATGACAATATGACTTGCGATAAAGGAACAAATACATAAGTATGTAGTGTTGATATCTTTCTGCTTTGGGTTCAACGCCAAGAAAATAACCTAAAAAAACCAAATCATTTCCATTCCAGCCTGAATTTTTTTTTAAATATGAAGAGATCCATCCAGTTGACCAAATACATAAAGGGCTTCATTCGACTGGTGAAATACTTCAAGCTTCCATCTGAATGGTAAAATGCATAAATGCAAACTTTTGAGTCAACCATTTATTGCAGGTTATGCAGTTGTTGCGATATGCATATTGCACAGTCTATTATCGCAATGACGATAAATTTTCAATATATTGTGCAGCCCTAATTCCAATTGGCCGTTTATTCTGATTATTTATATCCATGTAAATTTAGCTACTATTGAACACAGGCCTGAATTGAACAAGCGTTCCTAATGTACTGCATTACCTTTTAGGCAAACTCATTAGCATTCAGTCGTTTTATTTTCTCTCCTACCTTYGAGCTCTGAAGGGCCAGTCGTTTCTGTGAGCTGAAACACATGTACAGCGCCGTCGATCTGGCTGCCTACGAGCCTTGCACCAGTTGTCGCCATGCAGTACGTCTGCACGCTGCTTGGTTCCAGCGGTAAAAGGGCGGTGAGGTCTGTTGTGGCTGCGTCTTTAGTTGTGGTCACACCAGCGCTGCATTCACCTCTTTAATTCTCCTGAATAGTTCATTTAAAAAAAAATAGCCCACTCTGTGCTCAGACACATTGCAGATTTTACATTCTTGAGGTCCTGGGAACAAATCTTACACGGCCCTCCTCCTTCTCGGGCTCGTAGTTCTCATTAAATTAACTGCCTTCATATCAGGAATGCGCTGAGGGGATGGTAGTCAAGACCTGCGGCTATGGAGCAGCTTTTGTTCATAGACTGAGAAGGCCTTGTGATAGTCATCTTGGGCACATTTAATGAGTTTATAAAGACCATTTAAAAGAAGGAAAGACAAGGAGATGGATGTTTTAAAGAAAGGGAAAGAAATAAAATACACTTGAAAAAGTTCTTTTAACCATTGTAGAGGTAGAGAGCAGGAGACTCTATGGCTGGGAAAGCAGTTGCACCATAAATGCAAAGAGATTACTTTACTTTGTCTTGAACTAATGATTGCACTGATGACATAAAAATGACATGCAGCAAAAGACTGGACTCAGTTGTTAGATGATTTATAATTTTTTTTAATAAAAGGTTTGTTTCCATTTGTTTTTGAGTATAAATGTAGCAAAAAAAAACCTGTATAACATCTTGTTCCCACTGAAGAAGTTCAGTTGCTGCCTGTCTTTAAACCCACAGTTGACATTTGTCTTATGGAAACATAAATCTTTTATTACCTTTTTAAAAGAAAGGTCTGGTTTGATTTTACTCTCACAAATTTCTGCTTTTTATGTAACTGATTCCAGCCTTCCCGTCTGTCCCTTGCCCACATTTAGCAGACGAGATTAGAAACTTGTTGAACATTTCCGTTTTGTCTCATCGCCTCGGCCTGACAAAGACGCGCCTGTCGTATTGTTATCGGACTTTCAGCGCTCATTTGTGGCTCCTTGTTTGTGTGTACAGAGCTGCAGTGTTGTGTTTGTGATGCGTGTTGTTTCTAGGCTGCAGGGGGACACGCTATCAAACAGTCGATCTGAGGAGGAGCACAGGCCTCACGTACCTGAGCAAGCCGTCCCTGACATCTCCTGTAAGCTCAAAATCAACATTTTAATTTAGCTTCATATCTGTATGTTTTTGTGATTATCTCCATCTTTTTTTTTTCCATTCTCTGGAATAGTGCCATTGCCCGGGGTGGACACAGCGGCGGGCCGACTACAGGAATGCGAGGCCTTATCTCAAGTGTCAGCCTCGGTAAGTGTCCTCCCTGCATCCATCACCAAACAATTAGGATCGCTTTACAGCCATCAGTTGCCTCGTAGCTCTCTCCACCGCAGCTTTATTGTCTGAGATTGAGCAAAAACCACCTCAAGCTTCGTGTTAACAGAAGGAGACCTGAGCTAAACCGATCCGTCTTCATGTGGGCATTTCAGCTCTCACAGAACAATCGATGGCGATACCCCAATGAGAAATCTACCTATATCACTTTGCTTGCCTTCTAGGGCACTTGTGTGCAGGCTGAAAAGAATAAAAGAATATCTGAGACGAACTAAAAGAGAGGCTTTTCAGATTTATTTTATAGAGGTAAATATTTACAGGTCATCATGGTACAGGGTTTTGTTCTAGTGGAGTATTGTGTATCTGTATGGGCCAGATGTGGCATTTATAAATGAAGTGAAGCAGACAGTAATGACGTCTGGGGCAAAAAAAGCGTGATTGTTTGCATAAGAACATAAATAAATAAGTCAAAACCTTTTGTAAGACTACCCAATCTGGGGCTGAAACCTACTAGTGTTTTTTTCACCTCTGAACCCTTCATTTAAAGTCTCAATGAGTATTTGTTGAACTTTTAATATTTTTCTTTTTTTGTTTCTGTTTTTTTTTTTATTTGCAACAAATTCTGGCATTTAATATTTATCTACAAGACAGTGGATCCCAACCTGAGCTGCCTAGCAAGCCAAGATGAGACCCCCCATATCTATAAGTGAATAGTTAAACATTTTTTGGAAGAGGAAAAAAAGAACTGGGTTATACAGAGTTTTGATCGTTCGAATAAACTTGCTTTGGTGATTTTTATAAGCAATGCATTATTAGATTAGATTAAATCTGTTTTCTCTACTTC
>NW_013953247.1:91673-101645 GCF_001266775.1 Austrofundulus limnaeus
GCCACCGCCACTGAGCTCTCTTGTGGATCCTTAAAATAGTTTGCATTTCAATGGTTGTGGTAAAGCAGACAATAAAGGAGTAAATGTTTCGTTGTTTTATTACTGCAGCTGAACTGAGTCTYTAAAATTCTGTGTTTGTCAGAACAAAAAGCCATACCCCTATATTACCTACACCTTTTTATGTGAATGTGTAAAATGTAGTGGCAAAGCAAATGTGTTAAGAGGCTGAAATGGGATTTGTTTAGATATTTCACAAGGCTTTTTTCCTTTCTTGGAGTTAGGTTTATTTACAGTATAAATGGGTTTTGGAGACATGATGAGGCAAAGCTCAGTRTGTGATGCCCATGCAGAGATGCAACTAACAAAACTAAGGCCAAATCAAACACCTATCATCCTGAGCATAAAGACACTTGGACCTAAACAATAAACATAAGTATCTGATTTTTACAGACTTTTGAAAATAGTTAAGGAAATGTCCAAGTGAGGAGGATAAAGAGTGCTCAAACCAAATCTAAAGATTTTTATTTGTATGTTTATTCTCAACTACATCTTCACAAACTGAACCTTATTTATCTGGGATATTTAGGATTGTGTAGTGCTGTCATGGTTTGCATTAAGATTTGTAAAACCATGCAAGTTGAATTGTTTAACCTTCAGAGGCGTTTGGTTTGCAATCATTGAGCGTTATGGAAGTAAAGGTTTTACGGGTTGACGAGAATAAAGTCCTTTTTTTTCTTGCTGAAAACAAAAACTGTCTTTGAATTTGTAGAAAAGTGGCCAGTTGTTTCTCCATTTTGGAATGTTAGGATTATAAAAAGAAATAAAATTTCCCCCTCTAAGTTTAGAAGTTTGGGTTGTATTTTATTATTAGCGTATTTATGACCGTCCATAAATGATGCGAGCCATGTAGTGTTCAGACAGGGCTATTCTGGGCCGTATAAACCTGGTGATGTTGGAAAGTAAATACTGTTAATAGTTATTATTAATCTGACAGACCCCCTGCCTCTGCCAGCTCCTTCAGGTGATAATTGGCCCATAAAGACAAATATGTTCCTTAAGTAACAGCGTGAGCGAATTCCCCCGTTCTACGACCCGCTTTGTGAGAGCTGATTTATACGTTTTAATCGTGTTTGGCTCCGACTGCTCTGGCTGTCGCAGTCATAAAGTCTGCAAGAGGAAACTTTTAGCTTGTCTGATAGAAATAAGATAACTGAAGTGATGCAATGCAACATGCTTGATAAAAAGCAGGAACTTTATGATGGCTTCTTTTCATTTCCAGGAGACTTTGGCACAGTTCAAAGGCTGCACTCTATTTATTTTTTGGCATCAATGTCCTTCCCACATTTAAATAAAATTATTTGACTTGTTGTGGATGAGTTGTGTACTCATGCTTGTTTTTTTGTTTGTTTTCCATTTGTGATTTGTTTTATATTAACTGTCGTCATATTTCTTTAGTTATTGTGGATATTCAAATTTAGAATGCACAGCTCAAAGAAATAAAACATTTTATTACACAAAAACAAAAGGCTGATGTTGCGGTATAACTTATACAAATTTGAGGGATTGAAGGAGAATAAACACAGGGATAGGAGAGCAGAGCTTGTGTCATGGAGGCTAATAATGCTTCGCTGCGATGGTAGTGCTGGCTTGAAAAGGAGTTGGAGACACCTGAAATGATTACGGGCTGCAAACAGATGAAGGTGGCAAGACTGGCTGAGAAAAAAACATTGAGCAGTTGACAAGAGTGGATGAATGATGGCACAGAAGGGAAATGAAAACACAAATAAGTAAAACTGAACACATGAATCAGAGGTACTGAAAAACCGAATAAACCATAAAWGACTTGAAACTAAAAGCAAAGATCGTGACGCTCCACATGTCTTCAACTACAGAACTGAAGTCCAGCTGCTTCTTCTTTTTTCTTTTAATTTTCCATGTCCCAGATGACTGAGAATCCACAGAACTATATYGGTCTCAGACCGTATCAATGCTAAAGTTACTGTATCGATACTTTTACTTCCAGCACGTCGCTCCTGTTTCAAAAATAAAACGGTGTACCAGAGCAGCTGACCAGAGGCAGATTCAAATAAAAACAGTGAACTAAACAAGCAGGTCAGATAATTATTTAATTCGCTCTGATTGCTCAACAACTTCAGAATCAACATGCTAACATTCTGTATACAGACAGCTGAATGTGACGTCACAGCATTTTCTGTGCATGTGGGTCACATCAGAGCTGTGGAGAGTTCACACTGGAGTCTGATGGAGGTCACATTTAAAATATAATGTGTACATCCATGCAGAAATATCACATTTTTTGCAAAGCTTCGGAATCGAGCATTAAGACGTGCAGTGTGAAGCCTTCATTACGATGCTAAAAAGACAAAACATTACCARAACAGTGAGGTTATTTGATAGAAAATCAAATGGTAAATCAGTCCAAAATGTTCCTTTTAAAACTGCAGCTCTTTAAGTATTAAGAGAGGGTAAAAAGTATAATTTGCTTTGTCTATTTTTTTAATTATCAAAACATTCATCTTAAAAATACTAAAACAACTTTTATTTCAAGATTAACATTGACTAGGATACAGTTTGCTCTTCTAATAATATTTAATATTTCCTATGGATTCATAGTCACCTGTATTTGTGTTCACGTCCTTTGCTGACCATCTGTCAGTTGATTGTCTATAAATAAAAAAAGAGGAATGTACGACTCGTATTTGGAAGACTTTGACAAAAGCTTGTGTTATTGCCAATATCCTGTTTGTTTTTGGCWGCAGTGCGGATGGTGAGCCTCATTGTTTTGTACACAAGTCTATAAAATCCATTAGGTGTTTGTGCTGTGTGCCAGAACAACAGGAATTCATTAAAAATGTTACATATTATTCGCTTTATCTTTAAATGGAAAACAATGTTTGTTTCATAGCACGAGGTCTAATAGCTCAGACAATTCACATATGTTTAGAACTTGTTACATAAAATATGGATCGATACCTTGAGTTTTCTTTTTTACAATACAACTTTTTTCCTTTTAAATAATAATACAAGTGTCTCATGGTCCTGTGCTACAAAGACAGGAATCTCTGTCCATATTTTAAAGTTAAATAATCCGGTTTTCCTCTTTACTTAGAGTAAATAAATACTGCAATTGTCCTTTTTTATATTCTATAAAAGCCATTCTAATTGGATTGGCATTGTCATATTTCCACATTTTGAATGGTTTGGAGCTGTCATGATTTTAGCAGGAGGTTTGACCAAAAAATGCAGACTAGCACAAGGAACTCAACAAAACAACTAAAACTTTATTTAATCAAAACAAAAATGCTGTCATGGCAGCCAAAATAAAATACAAGGAAGCACAAGAAGAAGCACAAAAAGCAGGACGTTGCATTAAAACCAATAATGCTTGAATAAAACCTGATAGGATATATAGGAAGGGACTAATGAGGAAATGGAGACACCTGGGCTAGATACAGGTGAGAGTAGGCGAAGCTGGAGCAGACTGTGGAAACATGACTGATGGCACAAATGAATGCACAAAAACTAAACAACTGAAAACAAAGGAACACAAATGAATATAAAGAAACTATATCCATAAGAGCTAAAAAGAAAACTAAATACTAAAAAAATATCTTGACAGGAGTTAAACTTATTATGTGTTCAGTGATGTTACTGCATCCCAAACACTCCTTGTTGACTGATGGGAGCCAAATCCCCAGATTGTGGTCAAGATTTCCACACATGCATAGCTGCACACAAATATAAAATGTTTCACTGTTGTTCCTCTTTTAGTCACTTTTGCTTTAAATGTGGAATTAATTTGGTAAAAAATAAAAGCAAGAGCAACACCAGAGGGTTTCCCCTCTTTCCCTTTTACTTTCTTTTCTTTTTGTTGTTACAATGTTGGCAAAAGGATTATGAGGGTTATAAACAGGGTTGAGGTTTTGCACAAATATGCTTATAATTTAAAACAAAAATCATAGCCAGTCTGTGTTTTGGAGATGAAATCATATTCCCCCTCCTTCCTTTTTTGTAGATTAAAAGCATCCAAACTTAGCATCAAATTTAGTCCAGTTTATTTGTATAGCACAATGTGATTCAAAGTGCTTTACATCGCAAAAACATCATACAGTCACCAATTCTGAAACGAGAAATTATCATTACATTTTGTTAAAGGCCGTCTTTAAAATCACCAAGCATGTAGCTACACAGTTTTGCAGTTTTCTGGAAGTTTGTTCCAGATTTGCGGTGCGTAGAAACTGAATGCTGCTCCTCAATGTTTGGTTCAGGTTCTGGGGATGCACAGTAGACCAGAACCAGAAGACCTGAGTGGTCTGGAAAGTAAGAAGGGAAGAGGTTCGACCCATATGTTCTTATGTCCCAGGCAGGAACAGGAACAAAGACCGAAGCAGCAAACTAAGGTTGCTTTTTATCACTTCATTGTGTGTTTTTAAGGTCTAATCAATTTTTTTAAATCAAATTTTCTCTGATTGTTTTTTTTTTTCAATAAAACAGATTCTTTGTGTTGATGATTTCCATGTGACTTTCCAAACATATATGGCTTCACCAAACCCAATAAATGTAGTTTGGTTTTGATTGTAGTGTTTGTGCACAGATGTTATCTGAGAAGGGTAATGGCTTGCAGTTCTTTTTATATCCGGTTTGTTCGAAGTCTTTAGTGACTGTACAGCACAACTTGTTTTAGTCTCCAGTCTGCAGTCCCAGAATATAAAGTACGGTCCTGWTAAACATAGACTGGACAGGAAGCTTTAAAGCTTACTGTTATACTGTTTCATAAAAGCTCTTCTAGGAATGCGTACYGCCTACTGCCTTTCATGGCAGAACTTTAAACTAAGATCATCATTCTCTGTTGTGTTTTAAGAAAAAATATCACTGTGTGTAGCTCTTGGAGTATGTAGGAATGATGCTCAACTACTACCATACCAAATCTTAGGCCAATATTTGTAACATTTACAGTCATTTTGTGTTTTTAGGGTTACTTAGCTAAAAATGTATGTTGTAAATGGCCATATTTGGCAGCTATATATGGTTGTCATTTGTTATATATGGCGGCCGTCTTGAATGGGGTTGACTTCAAACTATAATCAGTTGTAGATGTACATCCAATAAATAGTAATACCTGTATTTCTATTTTGGTGTGCACTTGCATTGTGTGCCCACAAATGGGCTTTCCCTTTGTGTGTCCATACCAAAAAGATGTATACCTCAAGTACATATCATTACGTATTCTTGGGTTTAAATGAAATCTATTTTCCCAAGTGTATTTTATCTACCAAGCACAGGTAACACAAACTTTAAGTATATCTCATCTCTGAAGTACATAAAAAGTAAACTGAATGTGTATTCTTATTTTTTGTTTAAAATGTATGTACTTAAAGGACATTTGCTTATAATGCTTTTTTGTAAGGGTGGACCATGTTATATGTCCTCACAACAAAACGTTCTCACAAGTATGGWCTAGTGTAAAATGCTTCCACACCAACAGTAGACATGTACACACACACAGAGAGACACTATCGCTGCTTTGCATTTCACTGCAACCAATAAAAAAATGGTAAATCTGTATCTATTGCTTCAATAAAGTAAGAAATGCTTTCCAAGGCCCCCAAAGAACTTTTAATAAAATTGTCAACTCTGGATCTGGTTTGCTAAACAAAACTTGGCTGTGAAGTATTAAAACGTAATGATTTAGAGTTCCACRGTGATTTTTAAAGCATGTAGGAAATTAAAAAGAAAACAGGGATCTGTTGGTGGCCTTGTTTGCGAGAGCTGAAAAGACCAAGGGTGGGAGGGGGGTGGGGGAGGCAAGAAGATGATGTCATGCCGCTGGATTTGGGGAGATACCACCAAAAGAAAAAGAAATTAAAAAGAAAAACTGGGGAGTGGATTCAGCTGTGATGTTCAACTTGCGTTGCTGTTTTTTTTTTTTTTTTTTTTTTTTTTTGAGGACTGTAATTAAGCATTGGCTTGTGGCATTGTGGTTCTGCTGCCACAAAATGCCTCATGTATCTGACAGGCGTGGAGATCGGTGCCATGGACCCAGTGTTTCGTGGTCGGACATACATCAGAGAATAACGGCTTTCTCTGCTTTATTTCAGCCTAGTTTGTGTTTGAATTATAGAACAAAACCAAGCAGACCCCTCCTGTAAAGGGATTGCATTACAATGTTTCATTTTAATATATAGTGTTCCCATGTGAGACCCAGATACAATAGTGGAAGAYAAAAGTCTGACGGTGCCAATCTTCACAGGTTACTCCTTTCATCTCTGTTTGCTGGAGCAGGTTGCACTGAATAAAAAACTCAAAGCAGAGTACAAACTTAGCCAGGTTATGATTTTATTTGATGTATTTTTCCTTCTTCAAACACAAACTGATTGTTACATTGTGTTGAGGATTACATTGGAAACATTTCTCACATCTGTCAAGCTTCTTCATGCTGGCAGTGATCTTTTCATTTAGCATTTGGATCTTTTAAATAGAAAACCATAAACTACAAAAATCGTTTTTCTTCCACTTTGGCGCGTCACGCAGCTGCACATGGGCTCTGTAGAGCAGATGGGATGTAGCTGTGAAAAACGATGCAGTTTTTTGTTCTGATGACCAAAAATAGCCAAATTTTAGACCCTCTTCTTTCTGACTGATGACGCCGCTGCGCTCTCCATGACCACCTGGCAGAACACGATTGGATCATGGCAATTTAGGAACACCTCCACCTCCTGTTACAACGCTTTTAGTCATGCTTTTCTCCACCACCACAATTCACCCACCCTGGCATGACTCTCAGACAGCATCAGCATGCAGCTTCATCTCTGGTTGTTTTCATCACCTTGTCAAAATCACAGTTATAGCCTAGACCAGCGCACGTATGTCAAGTTGTACGGATTATTCGTGAATTATACGGATTTCCCCCCATTTTGCAGGCAAACGTTCTCAGAGCCTGTAGGACATACATACATAAATAAGCATCTCCCAACCTGCTCCGCTGCTAGAAATAAGTTTGCCACCTCTCCTCACACTCGTTTCTCTGCTCCTCTCAGTGTATATGCTGTTATCTCTGCCCCATGTTCTTTTTTTTCCCCCGTGGTCCGGCCGTCCGCTTGTCACCCCCACGTTGTATCGCGTACAAATACTACAAATTTTTTTATGAAAACTACAAACTTTTGAGGGTCAAGATACAGGTAAATTCTTGAAAGGCTTGACATGTCTGCCAGCGCGACTAATAGGCTCGACACGGGGAGTGACAAACGACACAGATTAACGGCTGTCATCACAACCAGGGTGAAACCCGACACACGTGACGCGATGGCAGTTTGCGAGTCGCACTCTCAGGTTGCTTGCCTTCAAGAGATTTGATTGGTTCTTCTACTGTTTCTTGTAGAGTTCTTTGGTGGTTGGCAAAAACAAACCAAAAAAAAAAAGCACAATTTGCATTACGGACGTCAGTRGCGGATATAGGATTTTTCTGAGTAAGGGGCCATCAAGGGGCCACAATATTCATAGAGGGGCCAAATATTTGTTCAACATCCTTGTACATAAATCCTAAATTTTTGTAAGGTGTGTAAATTTAACCAGTCACATATGATCCAACAATTGTAATGTAATGTAATGTTATTAAAAAAGCTTTAATTCTCCATATCAATGTTACATACATTTTTACTGTACATGGAAAAAATATTCTCAAAGCATGAGAGAAAATGAAGCCATTATTTGCTAGTTGAAAGATATTTTTTGCAAAATTGTTCAAGTCTTTTAAAGAAGATAAGAAGAGAAGAGAGAAGACTTCTGTAAGACTGATTCATGCTGGACTTTACTGTTTGACTCGTTAGCTCCTCTAGTGTTTGGGCATGGAACTGCACCCCCCATCATTACTCTCAGGCAAAGGACAGATGAGTGACAGGGCAGGGGCATTTCAGGGGGCCAATCAGATTTCAGCAAGGGCCAATGCCCCTGTGGCCCTGTCCCCAGAACCGCCCCTGAYGAACGTGTAAACTAAACAAATCTTGTGATGCTGATGATAATGAAAAACAAACACACACCAGGATACGATTTTAAGAGGAAAAACTTACYGGACAACGTCAACCTGGCGCCAACAAATTCCCATATGGCTGCCTATTTGTGTAATCACTTTGTGAAGTGTCATACAAAATTATAAAGTTTGACAGAGCTAATAATCTTGAAGGTGGTAGCTAACTGCAGTGTGAGGCATACTCTCCGCTCATTGGTCAATCAATGAAACCTTTGCTGATTGGCTGTAGCACCATGAGAAAGTGACAAAAGTTGAACTTTTTTAACTTTCATATGTCACGTCGCAAGCGTACGTGTGCATATCTACGAGCGTGAAATTTCACGTGAACAGATTCCTCCGGTCGCTTGGCTGGAGGAGGGCAAGTGATTGTCACCTCATCACACAAGTTCCATAGGAAATGAATGGAGACGTCGCCTCCCATGCGTCGCGCCCATGTCATGTCACCACTGTCCCCAAAACTTCACCAGGACCCAGATGCACTGCCACCATGATGATATCCGTGCTGCAGAACTTTTGAGCATGCTCAAATTTAAAGAGAACAAAATCTACAAAACAATCTCTTGATTTCATCACAATGTTCTTCAGAAAGCGAGTCTTGTTTGAAACGACAGCACACATTCATTCACTTTGGAAATAACAGTATGGCACATCAGTATCACTCAAAGAATGCACTAYATGTTCCTCACCAGATGTTCCTGAACCGTTTGTGTCAGCACTTAGTCAAGTCTGCTCGTTAAACGCCCCCAGTGATGTCAGCGCTGGCATCGGGGGTATCCTAACTTTTCGTGTGTAAACTAAACAAACAGGTGGGGAGATTTTGGCTGTTGGGTTTTTTTTTCTCACCTGTGTTCGGAGCTGAGGGGCACTCGGTTTTACTCTACAGATCATCTGGCCACACAAAGGAGTAAACTGTAGGATTAGGCATGCTGCCACTGCAGGACTTGGCAAAGCTGACACACATTTTCTTCCTAATTTTACACTTTGTATTGGAGTAGAGTGAGCTGAACTGCCAAAAAAATGAACTTTTTTATTCTTTAGAATGTATGCCTTTTTTTTTTTTTTTGAAGACTCTGTGCACTCTCGGGGGAGCAATTCAGAATTTATTGCTGCTTTATCGCCGTCGCACAATTTGCTGTTGACAGGCTCAGTGCCAACACACGAGTCTGCATGCAAGCCCCTGCTGATAGTTGAAAAAAAAGTGTTTCTGAACCACTACTGACTGTCTCGTGGCAAACATTCACTTAACAAAGTTCCCTCCACACCGTATGCTTTCATCTACACTCGCTGTGGTTTCTCCTGTTTTTCTAAAGCCCATAAAATAATAATTGGCTTCTTTTTTTTCTCAGCAGATATGGCTCAGATATTTTCAGCATTAGCTGAAAATTATATAAAGAGTTAATTGAAGGGTCTTTCCTCTAATGTGACTGACTTTCTTTCTCCCCCCTCTGCTCTCACTTACTAGCGTCGCACTGTCTGGGCCGCTGATCTGAAGGCTGTGAGAGGTGGGAGCTCTGTGGGGCAGACGGGCCTGCTGCTCGGCGACCCCCTCTTCTCTAAAGAGCTGGAGAACATGGGCAAACAGCTCGCTGGTGGGTGCTTTTTATTTTACTRTAATGAGTACAAAATGAACCTTATGTGATATTTACATTGAAGAACATTGTGAAATCATTTTGAAATTAAAATATTTAAAGTGTTTTGTTCGAAAAAGGATTAGGGCCACTGGGGGGAAATATATACACACACTGCTCAAAAAAAGGGAACACTTAAACAACGCACGCTAAGTCCAAGTAAATCAAACTTTTGTGAAGAACATTCAACTCTGTACAGAACAAAGTACTCAATGCGAATATTTCTTTGATTAAGATCGGGAGTTAGCATGCGTTAAGTGTTCCCTTTATTTTTTTGAGCAGTGTATATATATATAT
>NW_013953247.1:102645-121688 GCF_001266775.1 Austrofundulus limnaeus
GTTTGGGGGGTAGTACTATACTCTGATAAATATTTTTACTTATGTATTTTAACTGAAACACCGGCTTCATTTACAAAATGCCTGAGTCCGRAATTGAGACTACAACGTAAAAAGCAGTTGAAGCAAGCTCACCTCTGACACTCCTTCATGCCTCAGAGCGAGATAATAACAGATCCAGGCAGGCGACATGATGTGAATAAAAAGGGGAAAAAGCAGTCCTGCACCTTAGTAATGATACCAAACTAATGACATTAGTGTGTGACCAGGCCGCTCCTTGAGATACAACAAACACATGTTCGTCTGTAATGGCTGCCGTCTACCGGTGTTCTAAAAGTTTGTATCCCTGAAAAAAAGTTTCCCCACCAGAGGGGCGCTAGCGAGTAGGAAGTAATCTGCTTTTCCCCAACAAGATGGCCCAAATCTCATGTCAGAAGTCTCCGACTTTTGTGTTAGAGCATCCTGGTGGACTATGTATAAAATGCCAGAATTCATATAATGCTGCTACAGCTTATATACAGTATATTTTTGTCAAAAGAATCTTTAGTACATATGTTGTTAAAATAAAAAGAACAGTCCAATGATCATTTTACATTTTTGTATAAAGACTGCAAAGGCTGAAAAATCTTGAAGTCTGTATGAAATTGGAGGTAGTTTGAGGATTAAATTTTTCATGCTTTTTAAGCTCAAAAAAGGGGGGTTGTATTATACATGAGATCGTATTATACATGAATAAATACGTTAGATAAATAAATAAAAGCATCCTTATCTCATTTCCACTAAATGCTACAAATAGTATTATATTTTCTCAATGATTCATTCTGCAGCTCATTTTTGACATGTCGGACATCTGGGTGAGTTAGAGGCTGCAGTTTTGTTTCTGAATCAGATGAAAGTCTGGCGTGGAGGGGAGCGGAGCTGCTTTAATGTCATGTGTCACACACTTGTTTTGTTTATGCCCCCTGTTTGACTGCCTCTCACTGTGTAAAAGCTTCGAGGGGGCCTTCACTCGCCTCCCTTATTTGATGCATATTGGTCGAGTGAACTTACAGCTTTCCAGTAAACAAAACGGCGCAGGTTTTAAAGAAAGCGCTGCAAACATTTGCGCTAAGAATAAACTAAACTCACCCTCAGAGAACTTCAGCTGCACGCTGAGTCACTGAATACTCAGGCTTCTGCTGACGTCTCATTGACGTTGTTTAGAAAGTTAATTTGACCTTTTCAAGCCTTCTCAAGTTGATGTGTTTCATATCATGAGCTTCAGACTCACTTTTTTTTCTCCTGCTGCTGAGAAAGTCTTCATTTTCAACAACACATTGGAGAGTATTTATCTGGAGTTCACTGCATGGATAAACATCTGCAAAATGCTCAAAAAGGTTAAAGAGGATGTGTATTCTATTCTATATTCTATTATAAGAAAAATCTGTCGATTCAGGAACAGCGAGGCGGTGCTCGAGTTCATTCAAGCCAGCAGTGTTCGATGAGGCTCGTTTATTTTCAGAGGAGGGACTCGTTAAAGATTGCATGCATTCTGAATGGTTTTATAGCCCATGTTCCACTGCTCCCTGATCAAAAACTCTCTTCCCTTTTGTTTTTATTTCCTTTTTGAAAATTAAAGTTTGAGTCAAAACTATCTCAACTTTAAACCATAGAATATATTTTGATGCACGTGTGAAAGACAGCTCATAGAATCTTTTTAKTTTTCACACAATTGCCATCATTTTAAAGGTTTTCTGTGCCTCTTTCATGACAGGAAGTCAGGAGAACTGGTTTACAAGTTCATGAGTAGGACGACCATTTATGGACGGGAGGAAGATTTACCTAAAACATGTGGTGTTATCTTTAGAACTATAAATATCTTAAAACATTACGGGAATAAATTGCTAATGAAAGTATCCTGTTTACAGCAGAATAATAACACGAGACACTGTCAACATGGTGTAGGCGGGTTTGAACTCAAACGGGGAAATCTTACATTTATTTTAGACTACAGCGTGTAACCTTTTATTTTAGTGTCATAACGAGTTGTTTTACAGGAATTAATTTTGGTTTTAAGGTCAGGAGCTGTGCAGGGGAATCAGATAATTACTGAGCTGCTTTCCAGTTAAATTACACACAGTCAAAAGTTTCAGTCATAAGTTCTGACCTCAGCAGAGATCATCGGCTAACGGCCTCCACGTGCTCCATCCAAACTGCCGAAATCTGCTCTCGTTGCAGTTTTAAGACAAAAATCACACCATTTTCTTTATTTTATAACAACTATATACAAAACAAATTAGTAACATCAAGCCTGGTTTGAGGTGTAAGGCATGAGAATAATGTAGAAATCAATCAAATTAAAAGATGGCCTCGGTAGGTTACAAATGAAATTCATTAAAAAGTGTTTTGGTCTTTAAAGCATTCACATTGGAACAGTAATTTCAAGTGGACAGATAGGAGGATAAATAGGCGTAAAAACTAAATTTGGGTTTTAGTTTACAAAATTTAATACTGTTATGAAATTTAGATCGTTTTAATGCTTAACTGTCAACAAAAACTTTCTTACTTGGAGTTTTCACTCCAAAAAATAAAAAAAACCTTCAAACAGTAGGTTATCTAAAACTATAGTTTTAGAAATAAACGGTAGGTCCACATCAAACTTTCTGTGCACAAACAACATGTGTGGAGATTACACAGGATAGCATCTATCCAGAATCTTTTCAGAGTGTAGAGTCCAGCAGGAAGGAGGAAGGACCCCCGTGATGTATACCACAGCAGGAGGGGTTTCCCAGGAGCTCGGCGCCGTGTGTCTTGGGTGAGATGCAGTGGTGGGCACCAGTCCGCTAAAGCGCAAATTCGCTAATTGCGGACCTAAATATTTCCTTTGCACTTTCGCGGTCTTACTAGTTTTTATAATTCATTAGCAGATTTGCRCTTTCTAAAATTAAAATGCAGTACCGCTAATAACTAATTATCTTTCAGTCATATCTTGAACAGCAGAAGGTATGGCTGTCAATGAATCACCACACACATGATCTACCCAACAGCGCCCCTCCCAGATAAACACACTTATTGGAAATGTATACATCCTTGCTGACTGTTGCTCTTGGTCACGGTTCTCATTTCCCACAATGCTTTGTGTCTGCTTACGTAGCAGGAAGGCAATGTTTAGTACTCTTTCTCAGCAAAAACAGTAAACATTTGTAATCCATACTAAAAAATTTTTATGTATTGATTTATTTTACTTTACAATCGGAGCTCCGTTTTTTAAAAATAAAGTTTAAACGCTGGAGCTCAACACTTGACGTAATTTGTCAAAGCAATCTGCCAACGGGGTTAGACAGACATCTAGCGGTCAGCTGGAGCAACCACATGGAAAACTTTTGTTTCCCGTCACAAATCAAATCCGTCATGTACCCAGAATGCATCGCTTCAGTTTTCAAATAAACAGTTTAAAAACTGCTTTATTGATGCTTCTTTAATGAATAATCTACAACAAACAAAAGACAAAGAAGCAGCCGAACTAGCAATCCTCAACAACTTTTTAAAGAAGCAGCCGAACTAGCAATCCTCAACAACTTTTTAAAGAATCAGCTGACTAGCAATCCTCAACAACTTTTTAATTTTTACATCAGGAGCTAAAGTTCTGTTTCAGGAAATCCCAACCCCAGCAATCGGCGCTTGTAAGATTAAGCTGTACATGGGTTCATACACCACTAGTTGGCAGTGTTGTGCATATATTGTACATGAATTGTTGCCAGTTAGTAAGTGTCAAATTGAACTCGTGCTTTAGAATTAGCTTCCGCTAATTTTTCTATGGCATGAGCGTTTTTGAAGTTGCGGACCTAAATATTTTCATAAGCGCTTTAGAAATTGCAGAGCTAATTTTTGGGTTAGCGCTGCCCACCACTGTTTATATGAAATGTTTATGAAAGCGAACATCGAATGACCATGTGACCGAGCGTCGACTGTTCAGCTGTGAATGGAGCATGTGGAGAACTTTAGTGAACATCGTCAAAAATGCAAACATGTTAAATTCATTTTCAACCTCATGAAATTAAACAAATGATTTAAACATATAGAAAATGCATTTTATTGCCTATTATATACCTAAGTACATATGAATAATAAATATGAATAATAAATATTGTTAAAGCAGTGCAGAACACATCTGTAAACTAACTTTAAAGGTAGTTTTTCCTAACACATTATGTAGGTTAGTGTTGCAGTCGTTCTCTACTTTGCATACTAAATGGGTTTTTACCAGCAAGCAGAAACATATGGCTCAAATTATCGCATGGAAAAATGTTGTTTGTATGGAAGCGAAGCACCATTTGCTCAAAAACAAGGAAGTCAAGGTTTATGAAATACTTGTCATGCTTGCTTTTGTTGTATTTGACACCACACATATACAGCTCTGCAGAGGATGATGACTCACTGGTGAAATTATGCCTCTCCGATGATAACTCAGGTTCGCAGAACAGAGAATGCCAGCGTTTTGAAACAAAAGCATAACAGTTGGGAAAAACGACCCAGATGTTGATCACGGAGGTTGGCAATGTCAGTTCTTTTTAAACAGACACTGTTACTTTAACTACCAGGGAAGCAAACAAGTTTGTTTTTCTTAGAAAAAGTGGAAAATGTGATTCCGCTATGAACTTATCAGTGTTATTTTTTTCTAAAACGGGACACTTGATTCATCACGGTTTACAAGATCTATAAATATTGTCATCATTACGCAGAAGATGGATTAAAGCGAGCAGTCACGCCTGTTTTAATTCGTGAATCATCTGTCCAGTGGGATACAGACCAGCTCCTTTTCAATGCCTCTGAATTATGATCAAAAACAGGGCTGACGTTATGGTGGAATCTTGGAAGGTAATCTGAGATTTGTACAGAGTATTAAAGCACGGTCACGAATGTGAACAAAAAAAATCTCATTTTGGTCATTCTTTATATTTGAGAAATAAAAATATGTGGTGAGAAATTTTAAAATGTTAAGATTAATGAAGATATTTTTAATTTATTTAACACCTAATGTGTTTTTTTCTGTAATTCAACTCTTTTGATGCCAAATAGCCCTCAGTCTTTCTTTTTTAAACCTTATCTCAGGAATGGGCAACCTAAATGATGGAAGTGGCCACAAGTTTTTGGTGACACTTACCCATATGTAATGAAACTGCCATTTTAAAAATATTTGTGTAAGTATATGTTTATTAAACCAATAATAAAAATWAATAAAAATCATTTGAAGCAAACAAAGAATGAACACAAGTGAGTCAAAATGCAACAGCATAAGATGCCTTGAGTGCAGACTCTTGCGTGGTTGTGGTTCTGGTAAATATTTACATACTTAAGAATTCAGTAAACTTCTCATATTTAGATTTGTGCAACGTGTTGTAGTGGAAACTTAAATTAAAATCCTTCATGGCAGACAGAGTCTCTAAGCCAACTAAACACAAAGTAAAATTAAATTCTGTGAACAGATACCTCCCAAATGAAAAAAATTCTTTGTTTTTTCAATTTCATTTTTTTTACTTAAAATAACTCTTAAAGCAGCTCTTAAAGTCCTGTCACACTAATGTTTTAGACAACTAATGCTAACTTCTGTTGTTTTTTTGTCTAAATTACTAATAAAAGTTGTATATTTGATCATTTGTTAGTGTTACAGTATGGACACGCCCATAAGAAGCTTAGTTGATTTTTTAAAAATTCCTTCTTCAACAAAGATTTCTTTAAAAATTTCATAAGTAAGTTTGGTTCATAAGTTTTAAAGCGTCACAGTGTGACAGGGCCTTAGTTTTTTTTCTGCTTTTTTAAAGTAAAGAAAAAAACATAAAAAATAGGGGGARGGGCTTCATTGGCGGGCCAAACGGAAGTCACCCATGGGCCACAAACAGCCCGCAGGCCACCACTTGCCCACCCCTGTCATATGCAATTAAGCATTTTAATGTTTGGATCTTCTCACCCTCTCTTCAACAGAGGTTGAAAAGGACCTGGCCAAACTGGCAGAAGTGGGGAAGATGACCTCTCGGAGCTCCAACAATCCACACGGCAGCCTAGTCCACAACCCTTTACACCACCGAGCTCTACCTGACACGCTTCCTCTGGCCAGCCTCGTCTCCAGACCTCAGTCTCCCAGTTTCTCAGCCAACCCTTGTGGCGTTGGCCTTCCCTTGCTAAGCCCCAAGTCCACATCCCTGACCATGAGTCGGACTAGGTCTCCCAGCAACCCTGGGAGCAGGACTCAAACCCCCAGAACCCCCAGCAGGCCCTTGACCCCAACTAGCTTATTGACACGCTCCACATTTAACACTGGATCTCATAAAGAGGTGACCTTCAGGAGGTCGCGAAGCCGCCCCGTGACACCCACAAGTCAGCCGATACTGCCTCGACCGCTGCTCACCCCTCCAGGTTTGAGTACTACAGACAGCCTTGGTGCCAGCCTTCGGGCATATCTGTCTGAGGTAAGACCCCAAACAGAAACCAGTTTTCACTTTTTGTTCATAACTCGCATAAATACATCAGTGGGTAATGTATCGGTCATGTTTGTTTGGTGCAAGATTGCTTTAAATGTCTATTTATTTAATTAAAACAAAAAAAAACTTTATTAATCCCAAAGGGAAATAACAGTTTGGGACAACCCTTTCAAGAGAGAGACAAAAAACACAAACAAACATGGGGAAACAGGTGCCCCAGGTCCTGAAACCRTAAAGAAGCACTACCCTTAAAAAAGAGAAAAGAAAAGCCAACATAGGGATGGATGAGGATAAAAAAAGAAAATAATTTAAAGATAGTTTTTGAAGGCAGCAACTGGGACAACACGTCTCCAACTTAACATTAAAGGAGACGTGTGATGCTTTTAAATCCTTCTTTTTCTCATTTAAATCATTCAGTTGGGGTCTACATAAAGTGGAACTGTAATGCTTTGGTCTGAATTCCTCCTTATTGTAACTCCACAAGCCCCTCTTTCACTCTTTTTCTAAGTTGTTTCTCAGATCAACTCACTTTGACGCTGTCTCTTTAAATCCAAACTTCGCCTCTCTCGCCCCTAGTTTGGTAGAGGGTCACTATATAGCAGTGCAGAAACATTTTCATTTACAAATAAATAAAAAGACGTCAACAAGGGAAGACCCAGAGTCTGACCCAGAGCCAGAGGAGAATGAAGACCGCCAAATTGTAATTGGTAAATCCAGGCCTTATTTGGCAGTTCTGTCGCAAATACTGTGAAGTAAGAGTTCAGAAAATGTCATAGAAAATAGAGAAAATGAAATGGGTTAAAAACTATGGTCCTAACAGAATATAAAGATATCTGTGTTTCACCTGGAGAGACTAAATTACACTAGGGCTACTCCAAGGACACAACAATATGTATTTAACGGCTGAAAAAATTGGAATTTGCATATGTCCCCTTTTTAAAGTATCTTATTGTATCACATTTCCACAAGTTATCTAAGCATAAAACCTTAAACAATAAACTTGGCCTTTTTCTAGGAAGGGGAAAACTGTCTTTATGGGTATTCTGGTTTTACAAATCTATTTAAAAAATGTGTGTGGGGATGTGAAAAGGCATTCCTGTCGACTCTTTCGTGGACAGGAGACGTTCTGGCACTGCACCGTGACTGCCTGAAGATAGTCATGACAAGACTCCAGAAAGTATGAGCCATGCAGACGAAAAGCCCAGCACATAAACCACAAATTGTTATTTTTGCACTTACTTTTTGTGTATTTACTTAACTTCTAGACAGAAACAGTCTCGCTGGTTTCTCGTGCCTCTGTAGCAATCCTGAAATCTTTGTGTCCTGGCTGGASCTTTTTGTGGGGCCAATACTTTAAGAGGGCACAAAACACTTCTTGTTGAACTATTTTTTTTTTCTTAAATAGAAATGGCCTTTTTTGTGATAATTTGTTTATAAGGTTGCGGTGAAACAAGTGTTGAAACGAGATGAACCTTTGAGAAAGTGACTCACTTTCTGGTAAAGGGTTAGAATAATGAGATAAAACTGTATTTCCAGGAAAGCTGCCTGCAGAACACGAGCGTTGCTCGTGCACGACCCCGTTTAAAACGCTTCGTGTGGGGTTTAGCAGAGCATCGTGGAGGTCTGTACAGTAGGATGTCATTTCATTTTGGAAAAATGAGCCTGGCATTAAATAACTACTTTCAGAGGGATCTCTTTTCATATTTTCCTTTCATGATTTACTTAACAGCAGCCCTGTTAAATTGGAGCTGTTTTTGAAGGCTTTCTTAACGACGGCCAGTAGCTTTACAGTCCCTTTGTAAACTTTTTGACAGTTATACCAGTTGACACCTTGCGACATGATCCAAAACCTTATTCCAGTGCACCCAGTCTGCTTTTATTGAGGCCACCTGTTCCCTTATGGAAGAGCTGAAGCCTCAAAACTTAAAACCATACAATGCAGGATCAGCAAAAAGAGAGAAAAAATGGGGAAGCGGAAAAAAATCTTTTTTTTTTTGTCTTTCTATCGATAATTCCATTAAAGCAGTTTTATTCGTTACATTTTTCATAGGGTTACACATTTTGCAACAATGCGTATTATTATTATTATGTGGTAAATTTGACCTTTCGGATGATTAAAATTTTCAATTTTTATTTGTTTTGATTTTACAACCCTGTAGTCCTTTTTGTGGTGCCATCACGTAATCACTGCCGTTTATTTTGTTGTTGTTTTTTTTAAACAAGACAAAGACATCAGTTTAAATCTAGTCACTATATAAAATGTGTTTACAATTTGTGCCACAAAATTCTGGAACTGTGGSTAAGATCTAAACTGAAGCAAAGCACAAAAACAGAAGAACTGACACATCTGGTACTGAAAGTGAGRAGCAAAAACATTTAAAAACAAATGAGTTAAGTATTGAGCACTGAGAAAAACAAACACATAAACTGGGTGTTTTTTTCCCCCTTTTTTAATCATTGAAGAATTTCCACTGCTCTTCTGGTACAAACATCAAATTAAACATTTATTTCCAAAACAAGAAATTGTTTAGGCAACAAAAAGCCACATAATGATTTTTTTTTGTTATAGTTTTTTTATGAATCTAGATTTGATAATTCAAATTTCTCACTGCTGAAGACATGTTTCTGTTTTAGGTAGAAATGATTATTCTGATGTTTTGCAGGGAATAATGAATATCTTACCTGCTGTAGATGGTTCTTTGATGAAGGCCTGTTTTTCAAACCCAAAGAAAGAGCTAATAGCTTGTTCAAGAACAAAGAATTGCTGCCATCTTAAAACAACTTTATTTTATTTGCATTACACAGTTATTTTAAAGCGGGGCGGCGGGGGGGGGGGGTGATATGTAAAATCAGCTTTTTTGAGCTTTATTGCATAGTTGCATAATGCATAACCCCCCCCCCCCCAAAAAAAAATGTAATCAATTAAAATAACTTTTTTGTTGTTTGTGGCAAGTGGAGATAGAAATAGAAACAGCCTTAGCCGTGGCAGCAGCTAGCTGTAGTACATCATGTGTAGCCTGCGGCACTTTCATCAGAAAAACTATGGTATTTTTGATAGAGTAAGTGTGTATTGTGGCAGTGACAGAGGTGTAAAAGTTTTTCAAATTGTCTTTACATTAGTCACTGTGACACTTTGAGATTGGAATTATTTAGAGGTTACAACAATCTATGTTGGTTTTGCTTCGGTTAATCAGTGAGAAATAAACCCTCCAAACTGAGGCAAATAAAAGCTCTATCTAAAACAGGTAAGATATTGTGTATAATGACCTTTCTACAGAACCCCATTTCGAAACATCAGAACTATAATTATCATGCACACATGAGAACTACACAGTCTCAAAGATTCCTCAACTGCTGAGAGTCTTTATTAAGCTGTTTTCCATGTCATTTTTTTACCGGTATTTACATAAATTATAAATAATTTTAGTGTTTTATCAACTCTGTGTTCTTTTTCCATTTCAGGATGAGTTTTACCAGCAGTTACAGGCCATCAGACAGCCTTGGCATATTCCCAGTGACACAGACAGTGACATCCTGGAGCCTCCAGAACAGGACAAGAGTGAGCCATTTACTTTTCACTCTCTTCTTCTTGTTTTTTTTTTTTTTAACTCTGCATTTTATTGTCTCTCCTATGATTTGTGCTCGTGTTATAGAAATCAGTTATTCACAGGTTATTTAAAAAAAATGTGAGTTTGTCAAAGTCTCTCAAGCAGATCCTCAGCTCACAAATCTCTCTTTAATGTTTTTACCTTCCTGCATCTGGCTCGTTTCATCGTGTCACTCTGCCCTAATAAATCACAACTAGAAAAAAAAAACATTCTTAAATACTTTCTAAATGCTTTCTAAATAGAGCGCGGGGCAGAAAATTTCCATATTTTACCGTTGGGCGAAATCCTTGAGGAGTTCTGAAACTGAGAAGTTGTCATGTAAAATTTTCCTTCCTGGCATCATGTGAAAAAAACAAAAACTATTAGGATTTATTCGATCGACGTGATTGATAGTTATTGAACATTGTAAATCTTTTTACAGAGAATGGTCTGGCTGCAGTACAATAAACATAATACTCCAGCTTTGAACATGACGGACTCGGATCAGCCCCTCACCGAACTTTCTGCTTTGTAAATCAAATAAATGCACGTGGCAGTTTGGTCCGTTGTTCTGAGCCTCACTGGAGTGAAACTAAGTACTTTTCATTTCACTAAGATCCACTAAGGAGATGTCAGATTTATGCTGTTTTATCAATTGTTGTCATAAAGCTGAATTTATGCTTCTAGGCATTTGAATTAAAAAAAAATGCTGAGGAAGCATCAAACTCATAAAAAATGTTCAAGTTTACAGTGCAAAAGGTTGACAATTTATTTAATAAAAATATTTTAACCATTTCCTTTACATCTTTAAAATCTGTTTCTTATTTTTCTGGACACGTGTGTGTTTCAAACAGAAATTACAAGCCGACTAAACTTCCAAACTAATATCATTTGACGTTCAGTTGTCAACTCCTCTTGTTCTGAAGCGACGCGCTGCATTGATCTTTAGTCATATTTCCTAACTGTCAGCCCGAGCCTGAACATTATACCTTTATTTGGCCAAAAAATGCTGATTAATTAAGGAAATAGTCAAACAAAAAAGAAAAAAAGAACTTTTCATGCTTCTCAAATGAGTGTAAAACTGTTTTTAGAGTAAACACAAAATCTGCATCCGTCGCTCAAACTGAAAATGAACTGCACGTGGGATTCAAGAAGGCAACTTTCGTTGATGCTATGACACAAGAATTTGCGTCAAAAAAAAAGATCAAGCAAGCGTATGGTTGTCACACAGAAATATAACCCCTCTGACAAGTTCCTCTGAAGGGTTCTTGTTTTGCCAAATGTGTATCTTGCACAATAAATGGATATGTTATCCTAATAACCCTTCGGGGCCCGCTCGGAGCCTTGGCAGTGGTGATGGCGAGTAAGAAAAAAGGATTTGAAGCACATATTGAATTAGACGTGGCTCAGAGAGTGGAGAGAGACGAGAAGAGAGCCCCAGCAGCCACAAGACGTGACAAAGCACCTTCTGGTGTGAGAGGATGCCTGCAGGAGTCTGGTTTGTGTGTCACTGCGTGAGTGTGTGAGAAGGGTTTTTATTAGTCAGGATAAGAGTTGAAAGATGATTTTTAAGGAACACTTTTGCTCTTTAATCTGATACTTTTTTTATTTTTATTTGTTTTGCTAGATTTTCTTTCAGAGACTAGAGGCTGTTTTTTTGTGTTTGCTTTTCCAGTTTTTATGTATAAATGTTAGTTAATATAAATAATTGTGTTTCCCTAAAGTCTAAGGTCAGACTTGTTGACTCAAAGCCATAATTAAACTGGATTAGTGATTTAATGAGGTCTTTCCATAGTAGGAAACGGAGAAGGAAAAGCTAATTGACAAACTAGAGAAAAGGCTTTTTTTATTTGTGAAACTACAATGTGAATGCTGAGTGAATTTTTTAAAGTTTTGTGTGTTCTTTAAGCAAAAAAGCTGAAACTAAAGTTGAAACAACAAAAAGATAATCTAAGCTATAAGCTAAAAGGAGCGCAGCCATACAAAGAAAGCTAAATGTTGTTTAACCGTGGCTAAAAGTTCCAACTAGAAGACATGAGCTAAAAGCTGAAATAGGCTAAACAGCAGATAAAATTGACAAAATAGCAGCTGTAAGATAAAAACAGCAAAGAAAGCTAAGGGCAAAAAACAGCAAGGCTACAGCTAAATTCTAAAATTAGCATAATCATTGCTAAAACTTTAAAATTAACTAAATGATATGTAAATACTAAAACTGCTAAAATATTTACAAAAAGCTAAAATGAGCCAAACAGTAGCTGGAAGCTAAAAGGTAGATTTTAATGCAAAAACAAAACAAATATGCAGATTTTTTTTTAAAAAAGCAATGTTTTAAAGGAATTTAAGAGATATTCATGTTAAGGTAATATCAAAATTGTTAATATCAATTATTTTTTGGGGAAATCATATTTTAAGTAAAGTTAAAAAAAGTAAAGTTTAAAAGGTACAAACATCAAGTCCTAACACACTATAGCGTTCATCTTTACTGGCTCACTTACTCACCTAACTGGAAGTATTTCTAATAGCTCAAAAATAAATACCACATTAAAAGAAACTGAATGTTTTAACATTTCTAATTCATTTCTTCTGGGAGGAATCTGCAACACGACTGTCTGAACACATACTGAGCTGCACGTCATTAATTACAGATAAAACTCTCCAAACTGAATCACAGCAGATGTGTCTGAACTGAGAGCTAAATAATGGTGGAAAATCCAAAGCCGTTTCCTGTTATTCTATAAAGCTTCCACAAAGCGTCAACCACACATTCCACAATGCAGATGAAAGTTGGTCTTTTTCTTTCTCACTTGCTCACAATTCTGTTTATACTGCAGCACATTCATGAATTCAATATCCCCTATGTGCGCAGTTAATAAACTTACTAAGATTTCTTTTTTGTGTGTCTGTTTATGCTTCATTAATTATAGTGGTGGCTTTGTATTATTTATATGCAAATCATCACATAAACATTTGTTAGATTTGTGAACATATTGACTGAACATGTACGTAATTAACATCTTTTAAAGAAAAACAGACCGGGCGTAATGCATTGGATTAGCTCTAACTTCTGCTGTATGTTTAAAGCACAATGTCTTTGGAATGACTCAGCATAATTATATGCTTGTTTCATTTTGGGCTGAGATGACTGATGCCATTCTGACACTTGTTGGTTATTTCTGTTCAACAATATGGAGTTCAAACCTGCAAGTAAATCCAACCAGCTGTTTGCTCTGTCGTATACCTCAGACCAGCACAGCAACCGTTGCCCACAATGACGAAACTGTTCCTTAAAGAGAGAGTTCAGTGTGTTTTAATGGGTTTCTGTGAAGAGATTATAAGTAGCCTGCAGTCTGTTTGGAGAAACAAAAATTTCATGTAGGAGTCGAGCTAATGACTGTTCAGACTGGACATAGAGTATGGAACGGTATCAGGGCTAAAATTAAGATTATTGCTACATCCTTCTAGCAGAAGGCTATATCTATTCCTAAGCCAGATATTGATCTCATTAATAGGCTGGCACTGGTAACTGAGAGGTCAATGCTGGCAAATCAGAAAGAAACTATTCATCTGAGTTAAAAACAGAGAAGCTAGCGATTAACATGGATAGGCTGGCGTAAAGAACACCTGTCAGTGCATGTCGCTTATAGTCTTTGTTGAGTAAGTTTTCTTTATTCATAAAGTTTGTGTCTAACATTGTAGGTGACCAGCCTAGGCATGTTAGCCACTAGCCTCTCCAATGCTAATGCCAGCTTATCCATGCTAGTCACTAGCCTCTCCAATGCTAACACCAGCTTATCCATGCTAGTCACTAGCCTCTCCAATGCTAACACCAGCTTATCCATGCTAGTCGCTAGCCTCTCCATTGCTAACGCCAGGTTATCCATGCTAGTCGCTAGCCTCTCCATTGCTAACGCCAGGTTATCCATGCTAGTCGCTAGCCTCTCCATTGCTAATGCCAGGTTATCCATGCTAGTCGCTAGCCTCTCCATTGCTAATGCCAGGTTATCCATGCTAGTCGCTAGCCTCTCCAATACTAACCCCAGCCTAACCATGCCAATGGACAGCGAAGGGTCTTGGCAATCCAGTGGGTCGCTAGCCTCTCCAATGCTAACACAAATGAATAGTATCCTTCTCATTTGCCAGCACCGGCTTTTCAGTTAAAGATGCCTATCATTAATCGGATCAATCGCTGGCTTAGGAATAGATAGCCTCCTGCAACAAGGATGTAGCAACCGCTGGTTGAGCAATAGTCTTAATTTTGGCCCTCATACCATGTTAAAGGATGTAAGTCAATTGAGAATATTCAAACCTTTACATTTTTTGTGAAATTGAATGCATTATTTTAAAATGAGAACATTATAAAAAAGTTGTAACACAGAAAATGTATTGCAGTGTACCACACATTGTGTTTTAATGAAGAAAAATGTATGTAAATAACTGATGATACAAAATAATTTCTTTTTAATTTTCTGAGATCTGACAGCTGTCTTCTGCATATTTAATATTGACTATTCATATCCTGTCCACAGAAACACACTTCAGACAATCCAGACTATATTGTTAAGACTTGGTACGTTGTTTTGTATAACTGTGTGACTCTTGTATTTGTTTATTTTACAGGTGGTTCACGGGATGGCAAGAGATCAGTATTTTCAGGTGAGATTCTGAACAGATACAGTCTTAAACGTTCAGAAACGGCTAAACTTCCTTATTATTTGGTCCATAAGACTTAGATCAGATCAGTGTTGTAAGCAACAACTTAAATCAGAGAAGACCTCGGTGCCTTTAAATGACCTCATTGCTAGAGCCATAACATGTTACCCAAATAACCACCCTGGAAGCCTCCACCTTCATTTATGGCTGAGTAGATTACCGTCACAGGCTAAATGGAGGGCACAGTGGCTCTGACGCGGGATTGGTCGAGGCTGCCTGTGTGTGGAGACGTGCACGCCGAAGCCCAGTTCCATGAAGTCATTTTGGGTTTTGAGTTTACACCAGACAGCGTCGACTTACAGCATCAACATTTAGGCGAAAGAGAAAGTCTGTCTGGTTTGAGGTCGTCTGTKGTTCCCCCTTCTTGTGGCTTTCGAAGGTGCCCACAGTTCCCAGTGAGAGTGTGCCAGTCTGGAGGGAGATCTGAGAGCCGGCTTTCGCTGCTGCTTGGCTATCAGCAAGGCTGGCGCATTGCCACAGCAACCAAACTCAAAGCTCACCACTGTCCCGTGAAATCTCCCGTCTCGTGAAATATGGTGACTGGAACCTCCACCGTGCTGCCTCATTTTCCACCTCACGCTTCTCCTTTACATGTTCAAACATTAAAAGGCTGTTTTATGATAATTGCCTCAGTTATTATTCCAGTTAGTGGTTTGATGTGTCTGATTTGTGTTTCTAGGAGACTGATGTTTGTGTCTTTCATATTTCACAGGCCTATAGTGATGGAGACCAGAGGCATCGATCCAATCAAACTATTATGCAAACCACTGGACATTTTGAATATGTGTGAACAATTATTTTTATAAAGCATAAGAATGGGGGGGAAAATAAGATTGTATACTTTTTTCATCAAAATTTCATACACAATGTACTGTAACTGTATGATAAACTGGGAAAATCTTACTTGAGAGTTATGCCATTTATTTTTGTTTGCTCTATAGCATGAAGTTAAAAAGTCCACATGGAAACCAGAAAACAGATGCATTTTGTTGCTGATGAACTTCCTCCAGACCTAGATTGTACAGATGGTGTGAGGACAGCACAAAATGAAAGTGTTTATTGACATGCACTGTTACTTTTTTTTAAGATAGCAAATAAGCAAATTGTTAAGGGAATACATGGAATGCCGTTATATTTATTAAAATGATTTAGTGCAGTTGTCTGGTTCATTGCCATAATGTACAATTTTTTTTATAACGCACAATCTTACTGTGGTATTTAAAGTTTTCTGAATTCCGGTAAAACACACGACCCATTTCCCTGGAGGTTGTGTAAAATGTAATTAAAACCAGGACGCAAAGATTTACCAACGCAGAATTAATTGAAAACACTTCGAGACAACATTACACATTAACAAAGGAATCCATTTTAGAAAAATTTCAAGGATCTTTTCAAAAAGTCAGCTTCAAATTTAGTTTATGTCTCAGAGCCCGTGAGACATAAAAAATAAATAAGATTAAATAATCATCTCCCAACTTGCTCTGCTGCTAGAAATACAGCAATTTCCCCACCTCTCTGTTATTTCCGCCTCAGCCCCACACCCTGCAGGTGAGTAATATGGATTTTATTTCTGAAAATTACAGATTTTCGAGGGTTGTGATTCAGGTAAACTAGTCCCTTTAAAACTGCAGCAGTCTGTTGTTGTGTTGGAACTTTTAATTTGCCAGTCTGTTCAAAATTCCCCTCTTTCCTTCAAACTTATATCTTACAAAGTAGTATCTGCAGCTGGTAGGATATTAATTGTTAATAACTTCTCAGTAGAACTCCACTTTAAAAAATATCTGAGCAATAACCTTCCTTTTTTTTAAGATTCTAGATTTCTTTTGGTAAATTTACACTACAAAAAAAAGAAAACAAAAATGAAACAATTTTACAAATACGAATCAATAATTTACCAAAAACGGAGTAGGCTGAAGCCAAGGCTTAGACTTGCCTACCCTAACAGTAACCTAATTTTTTTCACAAAATTTGTTTTAAATAAATTTGAGGTTTGCATATTTTGTTTTTTTTCCCTTCAGCCTCCAAATAAGGTCATAAATTCCACTCATGAGAAATACGAGTGATTTTATCCAGATACATGATCCGTCAACCCATTAGTCACACTGAGGCTCTGACAGACAGAGAAATCTGCACTGACCAGGACTTTAGCACTCCTGTGTGTTTTCCTGGGCATCTGTCTGTTAAACTGTGGTTGTCTGAGGGTTGCACAGCCGACGTCAGCTCCACAGGCACACATCACGGACACCGTCTGATCGCAAAGTTCAACCCCTCGGAGCCCTGTGGTGAGATCCACCCAGTCGTGCCAGCTTTTTGAGACCGTCCTTCGGGATGCGGTCAACAAACTACTCTGATGTTGAGTCTCCTTTTTTTCCCTCTCAAAAGGATGTGTGAGAAGACTAATCACTAAAACCTCATCCTGTAAAACATGGTATTTAAACTAACGTCCTGTGTAAATGCGTTGCGTTCTCTTTGGAAGAGGATGTGGGTGGAAGATATGTGCGGGAAATTCAAGACGCTGTATAATTTAGTCGCAGCAGTGCCTTGATTTAATCTTTATAAGACTACAGTATAAACAATATTTTCCTGTTAGAAAACTGCAATGAGCATGGCAAGACATTTCCCCTTTTTTTGTTTGTGCTTTTTCACTGTGCCAGTAAGGCATTGAATGATCTGTAATTCCACAGATTACCAGCATGCCATTTCCATTTTTTTACTCTATATTTTCTCTGAATTCATATTTTTGTCAGATGAAGGTGAAGAAATAGGCAAGAGGGTTTGAGAAACGGAGGCCTGAAACCACAGATGTCATACAAAGGCAGCATTCTGAAGCATTTTATTAGTTTTTCTACCAGTCAAACATTCAATTTAAATGATGTCACTTGTGATTCGACTGTTTATTACGAGAACGTTTGCTTGTTTGTGGCATTTCTATATTCATTTAGTAGGACAATAGTTAGAAACAGATAAAGTTTCATTATCAGAATGACCCTCAGTGATGTCTCAGTTTCATACATCAAGGCCCTTCTTTGAAAGCCACTGTAGAGGGCCCACCCAGGAAGAGGGTCCCACACCACTGTACTTACTGGGGGATCTGGACCACCATCAGTGGTCAGCAGACTGACCCATGTCTTGATTTACAACTGAACAGACGGATATTTACCCCAATTTACAGCACAAATAAATCTGTGGTGGATGTCTTATGTCCTTTGAAGGAGTATACGGTCTCAATTGTGTGTGTGTGTGTGTGTGTGAAGACATATTTGCTACATCATGGGGACCATTAATTAAACAAACACAGCCTTGTGGGGACTCAGTGCTCCTTATAGGGATCCATGGATACAGATGCTGATTTTGGGTATGGAGTTAGATGTAGGGTAAAGGGTCATGGTTATGCTGTAGAAATTACTAAGATAAGTGGAAGTCCCGATGAGAATATAAAAAAACAATGTGTGTGTACATGTCTTTGTATTGGTGTGTGCACATATTTTGACCTTGTGAGGACATTTTGTCTTTATGTGGACATTTGCCTGGTTCACACAATGGAAACCCTCATTTGTGGGTCAGGGCTTTGGTTTAGGGAAAGTGGTCTGGGTTTGGCAGTAGAAATTAATGCAAATCAATGACTGTGCAAGTTATGGGAGACGAATGTGTTTGTAAAGGTTTGATCAACTGTTTTTTTTATTTTTTATTTTTTCGTAGTCCAAAGCATTTTGTTCACATTTATTTGAATGTTTTGTATTTCCCCCATAAACTGCCACCTTCCATCCTTTCTTTATACTTGAAGCCGTTTTCATGATGGGTCTTTTTATTTTTATCAAAAAGCTGCACTATAAATAGTTTGAATAAGTTTTGGGTGGCTGTATACAAATTTATTTTTTGATGATTTTGATTCCTTCTTCATACAATATACAGTAAATTGTCCAGTTATATACTTAGCACAAAAAGTAAGGAAATTTGTCTTTGGCACATTATTTCTTAGCAGCACCTGGAGGAACCAGAAGCTCAAAACAAGAGTCAATGGCAACAGCAAAAAAAGCTGTTTGGTAGAGACGATTTGGCAATTTTTTCATGTGCGCAACCCACATACTCAGCTATACTGCCCACAAATGCGTGTTCCTTACAAATGTGGCACCATTTAATAGAGAGATATTTCAATACTATTAGATTTATTGCCTATAAAGCATTGTTACAACAAAGAAATAATCTACCAAATACAAATTTATTCATGTTTTGTGCTAACTTTATATGCAGTTAACTACAAATAAAATTTTATTAGTTTGGATTAAAGTTT
>NW_013953247.1:122688-123217 GCF_001266775.1 Austrofundulus limnaeus
ACATCTAAATTTATTTTTATTCATACTTCAAAATTTGTAAATGATATTTTGAAAAAAATCATCAGTTCAGGTGATTTTTTTTTAGGTTGTACTTGGTAATTTAGTGCTGTTCGGTGTTAAATTAAAATTTAAACTTTGGTGTAACAGTGATTCCCTCCTGTCATCATCGTCTAAAAGAGTTGAGCTGCATGCGCTTGTTTTTCTTCCTTCTCCTTCTGTTTGGGATTTTCCTGGAAATATCCTTTAAGTGAGAACTCTCGTGGCTTTCATTGAATATTTGTTTTTGTAATTTAATTTCAGACAAAAAGCCCAAAGTCTGAGCTCTGTAATTTAGGCCTGGTGATGAATTGTTGCCTGGGAAGCTGGTTCACGTTCAAGACAAAGTTAATTAAATGGTAAATGATTCTGCACCATGTTTGTTTGTCTGAATTAATGTTTTTTTTTTTTTCCGAGGAAATACTCTAGCTTTGGTTGTCGTTTAAATAACGCAACATGTGTCTATAATTTGTATGTTTTTGCACATTTTGTG
>NW_013953248.1:0-341 GCF_001266775.1 Austrofundulus limnaeus
CCTGTTTGTTGGTTTTGTCTCTGTAGGACACCTGTTTGTTGTTTTTGTCCCTGTAGGACACCTGTTTGTTGTTTTTGTCCCTGTAGGACACCTGTTTGTTGTTTTTGTCTCTGCAGGACACCTGTTTGTTGTTTTTGTCTCTGTAGGGCTCCCGTTTGTTGTTTTTGTCTCTATAGGACACCTGTTTGTTGTTTTTGTCCCTGTAGGACACCTGTTTGTTGGTTTTGTCCCTGTAGGACACCTGTTTGTTGGTTTTGTCCCTGTAGCACACCTGTTTGTTGTTTTTGTACCTGTAGCACACCTGTTTGTTGTTTTTGTACCTGTAGCACACCTGTTTGTTG
>NW_013953248.1:1259-1760 GCF_001266775.1 Austrofundulus limnaeus
GTTGTTTTTGTACCTGTAGCACACCTGTTTGTTGTTTTTGTCTCTGTAGGACACCTGTTTGTTGTTTTTGTACCTGTAGCACACCTGTTTGTTGTTTTTGTCTCTGTAGGACACCTGGTTGTTTTTGTCCCTGTAGGACACCTGTTTGTTGTTTTTGTCCCTGTACGACACCTGTTTATTGTTTTTGTACCTGTAGCACACCTGTTTGTTGTTTTTGTCTCTGTAGCACACCTGTTTGTTGTTTTTGTCTCTGTAGGACACCTGTTTGTTGTTTTTGTCTCTGTTGGACACCTGTTTGTTGTTTTTGTCTCTGTAGGACACCTGTTTGTTGTTTTTGTACCTGTAGCACACCTGTTTGTTGTTTTTGTCTCTGTAGGACACCTGTTTGTTGTTTTTGTCTCTGTAGGACAACTGTTTGTTGTTTTTGTCTCTGTAGGACACCTGTTTGTTGTTTTTGTCACTGTAGGACAACTGTTTGTTGTTTTTGTCTCTGTAGGACAC
>NW_013953248.1:3454-4137 GCF_001266775.1 Austrofundulus limnaeus
GTTTATGTCTCAGGTGGAGGAACTTCCTGCTGATGTGGAAACATTTGACCCCATTCCTCTGATTGGTCCAAAGTACCATTAATCAGCACAAACTCTGCCCTCTCATGAATAAGCTCCACCCCCTTCCCTCAGACAAACACTTGTTTCAGTCCTACAGAAAAAGGTTTAAAGTGAAGGAGGTAAAGTTTAGGAATGCTGTGAAGTCCAGAAGCTGTCGTCTGCAGGAACACACTCAGGTCCTCCAGATGCTCGGTGACGGACGCCTGAAGACCAGATGTTCCTCTGATCTGTGTGACAAACCAGCAGCTGCTCCCAGTCTGTTCCAGAACATTTCATCTGAGAGAGAACGCTTAAAAACAGATTTTTACTGGATTATCACTCTGATGTTCTTTACTGTAAATTATTCTACTGAAACTTTTACTACTCTGTTTCTAAAGAGCGTAGTGTTGAAAAGAAAACAGGTTTTAAATGTTGACTGTGTCACAAAGAACAAATGATTAAATAATACTGATCTGGATCAAAGAATGAGCTTCATATTGAACCAAGAAAACTTTCAAAATAAGAGACACTAAATTAGAAGGAGGTGTCTAAATCTGATTCAAAGAAACAAACTAAGAAAAACTGGTGTTTCTATTACATTTATTCATAATATCAGTCATTTTTATGTATTAAATATATATTAG
>NW_013953248.1:9792-12793 GCF_001266775.1 Austrofundulus limnaeus
TCAGTTAGTGGGTCCAGCTGCTCAGTTAGTGGGTCCAGCTGCTCAGTTAGTGGGTCCAGCTGCTCAGTTAGTGGTCCAGCTGCTCAGTTAGCGGTGCCGGTCTATCATTCATCAGACCAGTAGCTGGTTTAGGAATAGATATAGCCTCCTGCTACATGTAAGTAGCAGCCACTGGTTGTGCAGTAGTCTTGATTTTGGTCCTCGTACCATGCCATAGACCTGACTGCAGAAAGACAGAGCTGGAGTTTTTAAGTCTTTTACAAGGTTAACATTCAGTCACTGCGTAGACCAAAAGTGTGAGACTCCGCCCCTCAAATGGCTGACAGTCCTCATGTTTTACAGGTTTCTTTGCTCCAACACAAAACAACAACATGCAGGAGAGCAGCAGGWGTATAAAACCACTGCTTTAACCTAAAGACCCTGGTCCCTACAAACTGTAATGAGTTCAACCTTTGTCCTACTGTTTCTGTTGAACATATGTGAAACATCACAAACAGATGAGTTAAAACTGTCCTTTTAGCTGTTTTATCAGCTAAAGAACAGCAGTATCTGTGTTGGAGGGGCTGAGGCCCGGCACAGATACAGGGGGGTTGGGATGAGGAACCGGTGGGGGAGGATGGGGGTGAGGACTCCCTCGGAGCTGAAAAGTTTCTGCTTTTTGTTCTGCTGAGGTGTTGGACAGGTATCCTGTCCACTGGGACCTGGTGGACCTCTTTCTGGTTTTGATGTGGAGCTAATTAGAATTTCAGACGCTTCAATCACCGCCGCTCGCTGACACACTTACAGAGCAGGAGCAGCACCTCCTCTCTGTCCCGACGCTGTGTTTGTGGGTCCCGGTCCTGAGTTCTTGGCTCCGTCTTCTGATAGACTCAGTGAACCAGGTCGCTGTGTGGCTGTTTGACAGGAGGGGGAACACCAGCAGGAGGGAGAGAGTCGAGTTTAACTTCCAACACTTTAACAATCAATAAGAGGAGAAAACAACAAACAGCTCAACAGATGAGGAGGAGGATGATGATGAGGATGATGATGATGATGATGGTGATGATGCACCAAGACTGAAGAGGCCTGATTCTGTTTAAACATGAAAACCTGCTGGTGTCCACATGGACAACACAAATGTCTCCTGAGACAAAGACTGAGATGTTAGGACACTGGACCAACAGTCAGGCATGGAGGAGGCAGAAACATGCTGAGGGACATCTGTTTGATACAGTATGAAGGCTACATACATGTAGCAGGAGGCTATATCTATTCCTAAACCAGCTATTGTTCTGATTAATGATAGGCCGGCACCGCTTACTGAGCAGCTGCCCACTAAGTGAGCAGCTGGACCACTAACTGAGCAGCTGGACCCACTAACTGAGCAGCTGGACCACTAACTGAGCAGCTGGACCCACTAACTGAGCAGCTGGACCCACTAACTGAGCAGGTGGCGCTGGCAAATGAGAAGGAGACTATTCAGTTGTGTTAGCGTCAGAGAGGCTAGTGATTAGCATGAATAAGCTGGCATTAGCATCGAAGAGGCTAGCAACTAGCTTATATAAGCTTGCATTATAATTGGCGAGGCTAGCAATTAGCATGCCTAGACTATTGCCTTTATTAGACACAATTTATTTTGAATAAAGAAAACTTTCTTAACACAACTGGTTAACATACAGAACCTGTAAGCCACATGCTGCACTGACAGGTGTTCCTTAGACAAAATTAACCGTGCAACATGATATCTGGCTCAGGAACAGATATAAGCTCCTGCTACGAGGATGTAATTGCTGTTTGTGTAATAGTCTTAATTTTGTCCCTCATGCAGTGCCACAGTCAGGTCTCAGAGGCAACAAGTTCAAGGAGAGAAACCCAGACCTGCTCCTCCTCAGAGACAGTCTGCAGCTCCACCTGGGGGTTCCCCAGGTGTTCCCAGTTCGTGTCCCGCTGCACCACTCAGTCGTCTTCATACCTGGACTCCTCCATTAAAACCCGATGACTTGGTTTCACCTGAGACTGGAGGAGCAGGTTTGTAAACCGTTGCTGCAGGTTCAGGAGCAGTTAGCGAGCTCTCCTCCTCTGCTGGTTCCAACGGTTCCCCGTTTGTCACTTTTGTCATTTGTCGCCTGAATCGTGGCCTTCAGGGACACCTGAGGTGAGCTGTACACTCGGAGCGGGGGACTTGGTGTGTTTATGTGCTGGATGTTAACACACACTTTGAGGAACATGAAGCCCCCCGCTCTGACTCCCCCGGTCCCTGATCCCACCTCCCTGGTTGTATCTGTGTCACGGCTCCGCCACAGATCCAGGCTCTGCCTTTGTAGCGAGGCCAACTTGGCTCTGGTGCCGTCGCTGCTGGAGGAGTGTGTGTTTAAACGCAACGTGTGTGTTTAAATGAAACGCGTGTGTTGTCACAGGTAGAAGTGGAACAGCAGGCAGGGAGGACTCTGACATGGAAAATAACTCCAAACAAACATGAATATTAATTTAAAAAGACCCAAAACTGAACCAGGACGTTGACACCTTCAAGTTGTTCTTTTGTTTCTGTTTGAGGTGAAGAAGAAATAAATTTTTTTTTTGAAAACCCTGTTGTGTTAACAGCTGTGATTGACAGGAGGAAGTTGTTTTAAAACAATAAAATATATATTTCAGAGTAAWATATCAGTGTAGGAGTGAGCTTAAAGTGAATTAAGTTTTTCCCACATCTCTCATTCACAAGGTTGTGAGGAAACTTTTACCAAGGTATTTTCTCATTACTTGTTATATCTTGACTAAGTGACACAATAAGGGAACGTTCAGACGAGTTCAAGTTGATTCATAAAGACTATGCAATCATTTATTTACACAAATTGAACAGATCATAAGTTACACTTGATTGTGGTTATTCCTATAACAAGCGTCAGAGTTAAATTCAGATAAAACCCGCGTCTGAATTTCAGTTCACATCAACTCAGATTACTTACAGTGGTTTGCAAAAGTATTCATACCCCTTGAACTTTTCCATATTTTGTCACATTACAAC
>NW_013953248.1:14211-16353 GCF_001266775.1 Austrofundulus limnaeus
TTAGTAAAAGAGTTAATCTGAGTTTAATTTGAGGAGATGAAAGAAACATAATAGGTCACCAAATTTTGTATATAGCTTATAAACAGCTAAACTTTACCTAAAGTTGCAAGAGGCAGCTAAAATTGTCTTAATGCAACTGAAAGAAAAAAGCCTAAATCAGTAATAAGAAGCAGAAAGAAGTACAAAAAGTAGAAATTAGTGGAGAAATAACAGAAAAGTGTTGAAATATAGGTGAAATTGTAGGAAATAAAAGCTAAAATTGGTAGAAAAACAAGTTAAAAGTCATAGAAACAAGCTGGATGTAGTACACAGACTGTGTCGTTGGTGTAAAAAAATGAGCCAAAAAATAAAGAATAAAAGTATAAAAAGTTGCTGTAAAACAGCTAAAATGCAAAAATGGGCAGTAAATCTGATAAAATCTAACTAAAGTGCTGAAATTAKCACAAATAAGCAGAAAAAGCACGTTTGCAACAAAAGCTAAAATGGCCACCAAAATGTGAATTTAATTTGAAAAACTAATTTTTGCTATCAACAGCTGAAAATAGCAGAAAACAACTTAGCCAGTTAAACAGAGCAGCAGCAGAACAAAAAGGTTTAAAGATTTATTATCGTTTTGAAGGGTTTTAATGGATGACCACATTTCAATGGAAAAATGTGGCCTAAAAAGTGAAATAGCTAAAAAAGTATAAAGAGCTGAAATACAAAAGGTTGTAGCTGAAATACCCTGAAGGAGCTGAACGTTTTGATAAATGAATTGTTGAAAAAGCACAAAACCTACAGAAAGACATGTGTTGACTGATGTCAGTGTGAAGCTTGTGAAACTTTCACACAATCAAATCCAGAATCTAAACGTTTGTTTTGACTCAACCAATAAACTGGATTTTCTCTGAACCTGTGACTGATGGAACAAGAAATGCTGGAAGTAAACAAAGATTTGACTTTTATTTCTTCCCCTCAGTGGAGAATCGTCAGTTTTTCACTTTTATTCTTGTGTTTATGTCAAAGTCTGTGCTCAGATTTCCTCACTGCATAAAAAAATCCACATCTAAATAAACCTGAGATGTGTTTTGACCTTATGAAGCCACAGATATACAATATATACAGAATATACTGTACCTCTGATCTGTGGACTGGTGTTTAAACACTTTGTGCTGTTTGTGTTTTTTAATCTTCCTCTTCTCCAATAAATGTAAAGAAAAGTTGAACAGATTGATGTCAACAAATGATGTCTGTACTGTGGAGACCATCATCATCATCATCATCATCATCATCATCATCATTCTCAGCAGGAATCAGACTAAAATAATAATAAAAAAAATGAAGCTTAATCACATTCAAGACCTCGTCCAATCAGATTCAGTCCCATCAGAGGGAGGAGTCAGGAAACATCAAACAAGCTGAACATGTAAAAAGAGGAGGAGGAGAAGTTTGGAGTCCAGAGATGAAGAGAGATGAAGAGAGATGAAGAGGAGTCCCACTGAAGACAAGAAATAATCCAACGTTTATCTGAGAGGAAAAGAAAAAAAATATCTTTTTATTCCTCATCAGAAACATTAAGGAGAGAATCAAAGGTCAGTGATTTATTTTATTTTATTTTATTTCATTTTATTTTATTTTATTTTACAGTTTAATCAACAGATCAAACTGTAAAATAAAGTAATTTAATCTGATGTCTGAATTTTAACTTATTTAATTTACTACAGTTGATTCAGGATGAAAAACAATTTAAAATATAAAATATTTAATGAAACAACTATTGATGCATTTTAATAAGAAAATAATTACCTCATATATTTTTATTCATTACAATATGTGTGAAATATTAATTTAGAGTGTAACAAATAAAATATGTCAAACATTTAAAAGATTGTAAAAATACATTAACATCAGTACAAATAAGTGAACACAGTTTTTATTAATTAAACTTTATCTGGTCTAATTTAATTTAATTTGACATTTTACTTTAAATTAATATTAGTCAATAGATCTCTGGATGCAGATTAATTAAGTTTATCAATTTAGATTCACTTCTGACAAAAACAACAAAATATTTTATTTTTTTAACAGTTAGGATAAAATTTTACATGGAAATTATTTCATTCAATAACTTTACATTTAACTTTTTCCAGCCTATTATTATTA
>NW_013953248.1:17649-22516 GCF_001266775.1 Austrofundulus limnaeus
AGGCAGAAAAAATCAAAAAATGACACAAAAGTGCAAATTTGTAGTAAAATAACTAAAACAGCTGAAATTTTCAATAAAACAACTAAAAAGTAGCTGGAAATTATTTAATTAGCATAAGGAGCACAAGTTTGCTAACCTTAGCTGAAAAAAGTTGTAATAGCTACAAAAAAAACTTGTATTTAGCTAAGAAAATCTAACCTTAGCTAACAGCAGTTAAACATTAGCTAAAATTTCAGCAAATAGTTGAATATACGTAGCAGAAACCATCTGTAAGAAGCAAACATGGCACAAAGTAGCAGAAAAAATAGAAAAACAAGAAGTATAGCAGAAAAAAGCAGAATTTTAGCTGAAATAGTAGAAAAAAGCTAAAATTAGCAAAAAAGAAGCTAGATTAGATAGTAGCTAGATAATTAGCACAAGAAAGTGAAAAAGAGCATAACCAGAACAAAACGTGCCAGGTGCTGTAAAGATTTAAAAACATTTTAAATTTTTATTTTTTATTTTCAGGATGTTGAAAACAACATTCATTTTCAACGGCAAAAAAGTGGCTAAAAAAGTGAAATAGCTAAAGAAGTATAAAAAGCTGAAATACTAACAGTCATAGCAGGCCTCACATGAATGAGCTGAACGTTTTCATACATGAATTGTTGAAATGGCACAAAAATTGCGGAACGAGTTAGATGCTGAAAGACACACAGAAGAAAAAAGATCTCAGCAGTGATGATGACATCGTTCTGAAGACGATGAAAGGTCTCCGTCTCCTTCCAGTACCCCAGTGGACAGGTGCTGGACTGCTGGTCAATGGTCACGCCCGAAGAAGAGCCGCTCGTCCTCAAACAGTTCCTCCGCTTCGGTGAAACACGGCCCATAGTACAGCTGATGATGCTTCGGTGTGTGGAGGGACACCTGCAGACCTCTGGTCCAGACTCAGACAAGAAGAAGAAGAATGGAGGTCCAGGACAGGTGGTCAAACAGAGGACGGTCCACCTCAGTGAGAATGTCTCAGGAGGACAGTCCGTGCTCCTGCCTTTCCATTTTCCACACTCAGACAGATGTTTGCTTCCTTCTACTGAGGTAAGGACGTCTCTGTCCTCATCCTGCAGCTTCAACTCAATCGATCATTTGTGTGATTTTACAAAAATAAATCAGAAACTTWAGCTGAACCTCTTTCTTCAGGAGCTTGTTTCCTCCAGTAAACTAACACAGATCCTGAAAACGTCCCACGGGACAGAACCGGCTGAGAGACACGAACACCATGGAGGAAGAACCGGGACGCACGGTGACTTCACCTGGAAACAAGCTGAACCAGAACCTGCCGTGTCCGTAAAACCAGACCCGGACAAGTCAAGTCCGTTACTGACCCTCTGGAACCAGAGTTCAGGACTCCACACTGAGCTGAGAGGAGACTGGGCCAGACAGAAGAAAACTGTGTCCTCAAAGCCATCGTCTTTCCTGTGTCCACCAGTGTCCAACCCATCGTCTTTACTGTGTCCACCAGTGTCCAACCCATCGTCTTTACTGTGTCCACCAGTGTCCAACCCATCGTCCTTACTGTGTCCACCAGTGTCCAACCCATCGTCTTTACTGTGTCCACCAGTGTCCAAATCTTCTTCCTTTCATCTACAAACCTCACAAAAGTGTCAAAGGTCACCGCCCTCAATGCAACCTCTTCCATCTTTCTCCTCCTCTTTCCACGGTTCTCTTCACACCTCCTCTTTTGCTCCTCCCATGCACCCTCATCCATCCTCCTCCTCCTCATCATCATCGTCCCTCCATCCTCTCCCTTCTTCCCTTTGCTCCTTCCCTTCCCTTTCCCTCGGAGGATGTCGGAAAGGGAGGGTCAGCTGTGGCGTTTGTGGGAAAAGCTTCTACGACAAAGGTAGGCTAACCCTAACCCTAACCCTAACCCTAACCCGAGACTTAACTCTAGACCAGGGGTCTCCAACCTGTACCTCCTGAGCTCATTTAAAGTAGCTCTTCAGTGCTTATGAAAAATTATGAGTAGCAAAATAAAATTTTCACTGGCCAAACTAACTTTCATTTAATTCCAATCAGTCTATAGATGTCCGTTCCCCTTGGTTGTCAGTCAAACGGTTTAGGGCTCAGTATGGTCAATTGGCAGATGACGTTGCAGTTATGTGGTTGTTTGGCATTCGTTTTGACACACACCTGTCATAGCACCTTGAGACACTGTGCCAAACTCCTGGGAAACCCCTCCCACTGCGGTACATCACTGCAACGAGTTTCTTCCCTCTGGAGTCTACAATGTGGGGAAAAAAATCGGAGACCTGTCACCTGAAGACAGCAAAACAAGCTTATTCTAATGGTTTAAGTTTAACGTTATATGTTGCAAAAAGTAGCTCTTGTGGAAAAAAAGGTTGAGACCCCTGCCCTAGCCCTAGCTCTAGCCCTAAAGTCAAAGGTTTCAACAAATAAATCTTCATCTGTTCAAACAGGAACCCTGAAGATCCACTACAACGCCGTCCACCTGAAGATCAAACACCGCTGCACGATTGTCGGCTGCTCCATGGTCTTCAGCTCGCTGCGCAGCCGAAACCGCCACAGCGCCAACCCAAACCCCCGGCTGCACACGGGGGCCTGCAGAGACCCCCACCTCTACCGGGCCACGCCTGAAAACTCTCAGAGGATGGAGGACGGACCGGATCACAGACACAAGCACGGACAGACGTGCAGAGAAAGGGACAGTGTGTTTTGGCAGAGGAGTATCGACACAACGCCGCCGCTAAACAGACGTTTAAACCTCCAACATGGCCGACGGAGCATCTCACCTCAGGAAGCTGGCTCTCCTCCCCAGACTGTAAACCAGAACCAGTTTATCGACCCGAATCCTTCCCAGAACCAGATTCCCCTGCTCCTTCTCCCAGCAGGAACTGCTTCCTCAGTGAGCTCTTCTTCCTGTCGCACCTGCCTGGTGACCAATCAGCAGTGGCGTCTAGTCGACCCTTTTCCAAAGAAGAAGCCGAGGAAGTCGAGCATGCCCATGAAAATAAAGAGAGAGAGAGAATATTCAGAGCAGAAGATGTGAGGACAACGAGAAGGTCTGAAGAACTGCAGGGCTGGTACAACTTTCAGACCAGCCTTCTTCTAGATAGGGTCCTGGATGGGGTTCTAGATGGGGTCCTGGATGGTGTCCTGGATGGGGTTCTAGATGGGGTCCTGGATGGGGTCCTGGATGGGGTACCATCTGTGATCCCAAGCAGGAAAAAAGATGGAAACTATCTTCATCACTGTTGTTCACAATAAAAACTCTTTAGATTATTTTTGTTCAGTGTTTAATTGATCGTTGCACAAACAAATACAGCTCTTATTGTTAGGTTCGATGCACAGGAATGAACCCAGGTCTAGATGGAGATTAAAGAGTTTACAAAAATGATTTATTAAATAAACAAAAAGCAGACGTGGCAGCAAAAACTAAACAACAACACAGGAGACGCAGGGAAACAACGTGGAGAACCTAAACCATTGGACATGTCAAACAATGAACCAGCGAGGATGTGGAAAACATGATGCTATGTTCCATTTACATCGTGTTCCCAGAACTGGTAAATGGTGGTGACGTCATTTCCCAACAAACCATATGAAACTGCATTCCAGTTAGCTGACAGGCCATTGTGTTGCTGCAGCTAACCTAGCTACAACACTGCTACAATGTAAACAATGACAAAAAGAGAGCTCTACCATGTATGTCATGCAAATAAACATTGATTTTAATAAGTACAGTATTGCACAGAAAACACACTACTTGTGCGAGTGATTAAACATCCACAAAAAAATGAAGAAAGATATTTAATAGTAAAAGTTACGGAGTTAACTTGTTTAACCTGCAAGGAGCCGCCATCTTGAAATCGAAACTGGGGGCAGTTTCATTTCTTCCACTACACCATTGGAATATTACCACTGGAGGTTCCAGTTTAAATCTACCAATGGGAACTGGGAAATTACCACTTTCCAGGACTACTGGAACACACCATATATACAAAGACGGAGGGAGGAGAAATGAGCATTAGCTGAGAGGAAGACTGGTTACAAAACCACTGGCAGGTGAGAAATGACAGGAACCAGACTGAGGAGATGTAAGAAGTAAAGACACAAGCAGGACACAAGAGGGAGACAGCACACAGGACCAGACACAACACACACATCCCTACACTCATATTCAGAATCTTCCATCAGTGTTTGGTCTTCTGTAAGTCACTAACGTACAAACCTGATTTATTCACCCTGTGAAGCACAAACAGGACCAAACTGAGCACAGTCCATGTTGAATCCTGAACTTAAAGAGGGTTTTTTCTATAAATACCACAGTGTGTTACATTTTGTTAATATAATATGATGTTTTTTGTTTGTTTTGTTTTTGTTTTAAGGGTAGAGCCCATGTTYAGTGTCTTTCTATGGAGGGGTTGTTCTGAACTGTATTTTCGTTGTGCTAACGATGCAATGACAAATAAAACTCTCTCTCTCTCTTAAAGGATTTACAAGAGCTGCTTTACTTTTTTATTTAAAGAGGGTTTAAATTACAGGGGTGTGTAATCTAACCTTTTATTGTCCCTCAATCAAAAATGCAAAAAAAGGTAACACGTAATCTTTAAATCTTATGTTCACTGCTTGTTTTACCATAAATGAAACTAATTTGTTTTATAAATTAATATTCACTTCATCCTATAAAACATTTCCATTAGTTGGGTGTGGAGCAGAGGGAAAATACAGGAAACAGCCAGCAGGTGGCAGCAAACACCACACTGGACCTGCAGCTATCTATCTATCTATCTATCTATCTATCTATCTATCTATCTATCTATCTATCTATCTATCTATCTATCTATCTATCTATCTATCTATCTATCTA
>NW_013953248.1:24401-26927 GCF_001266775.1 Austrofundulus limnaeus
TATATATATATATATATACATATAAACTGAAAACAGGCGAGTTTCTGATGAATGGACTGAACATCTGTAGCTCTTTATCAAAGCCCATCAGACCCCAAAGAGTTTTACATAAAGTCATTTAACTGATTTTATTATACTTCTTCCTGTTTTTATCTTTATTTTCTCATCATTATTCTAACCTTTCCTGTGTATTTCTTCTTCCTGTTTTTATTCATTCGACTTGTCTTGTTTGTCTTCTTTCACCTCCTGTCTTCCTTCTTCCTGTATTTTAGTTATTAAAGCAGATTTTAAGTCATGTAACAAACCTTTTTTCTCACTAAATGAGGTGTGAAACCAGAAACAACACGATCAAAAGAAACAAATACATTTCAGTATTTTTATGATGTTTGAAAACACATCAGATRAAGCCTTGAGAAGGGAACTGTGACAGATTTATGGGTCAGGGAGCTCCAGAGCTGGAGTACAAGTCGTGATGTTCCTGAGCTGATGTTCTGTGAATCCACACATTTAACTCAGTGATTTTAGCTCAGCTCCAGTGGATAAAATGATCCCCCTCCTCTGCTGCAGACCCTTCCAGCTCCAACATATTTCATCAGGAACTGGATGAGGTACTTAATATTGTAGTACAATAAAATAAAAGTAGATCACAGCCTCTGAGAAACCCTTTCAGCATCCAACATTTCAACATTTTTCAAACACTTTGAAGTTGAACCTGCAGGATGACTGTGTTTTGTTAAATGTTACCTAGTTAATGACGACCCACATACCTTCACATGCAAATCAGCTGAAGGTATGCTGGTATGTTTCCTTCTTTTGTTCACATGTACAATTGTGTCTCGAGGCACTTTCCTCAGCAGGAGCTGTTTGAAATGAAACAGCTCATAAAACTAATCTGGTCACAAACAAACAAACAAACAGAACACTGTCCTGGCTGGTTTTAATCATCTGTGTTCACCACGTGAACACTAGTGACACAAAGAACTGCAGCCAGAGACCAAGTTTATTTTTAATTAGGAGTTCAGAGAATGAGCTGAAGGTGTTTAAATCAAATATCAAACTTCTGAGGAAAATTTACATCATCTTTGTAAATAAGGAAGTAAACTTTATTTATTTAGCACTTTTCACAGACACAAACCTCACAAAGTGCTTAACAGAGAGCCTAATAAGTAAAAACAATAAAAACAATGGATAAAAATGACGAGGAATAAATTTAAATTAAAAACAGAAACAAAGCTTAACTTAAAGCATGTCTGAATAAAAATGTCTGAAGATGTTTTTTAAAAGGGTCAGTGGAACCTGAGCAGTGAAGAGGGAGAACATTCCAGAACATAGGACGCATCACTGTAACATTTAAAATGTTTCAGTTATAAAAAGAGGACTGGGCCTAAAACGGAACCCTGTGGTACCCCACAAGGCAGTGGTGCAGCATCAGAGCATCATTCGTCTTTAGGTTTGTCTTTTCCCTGAGAACAGGTTCTGATTTAAAACATTTTGATTAAAGCAGAGTTCTGTTAGAACGTCTTTGGTTCAGTGTTTCCAGAACCTGATCTGTTTTTATTTGACCCGTTTCTGAAGTTGTTGTCCTTCTGTGACTTTAAAATGAAAGCAAACAATTAGCACTGATTTGAGCTTTAATTAAAAACACATTGTTCTAATTGTTTTAATGGAGTCCACCTGTTCTCCACCTCAAGCTTTGTTTCGCTCCTAATATGCAAATCTGGAGCAAGGCGTGTCGCTGCAGYGAGGACATCCCAGTCAGCTCAGGAGGCTCTGAAACTGAAACCAACACACAGTCAAAGTTTAATGTAAAAATGAGTTGAGTTCCTGCTCAAATTTATCCTTTATAAAAACTGTAAACATGCAAATCATGTTTGTTGATCAAACCTGTCCCAGCTGAGACCAGAGGTCAAAATCTCACATTTGTTCTGTTGTCAAATTTAGTTTCTTTCATAAGTTAAAGAGTCCTCTGATAAAAGCACAGATCTACTTTATGTTTTTATTCACAGGTGATTTTTTGTTTACTAAGAAAAGCTGTTACAGAAAAACACAGCTTGTTCCTTCTTAAATCCATGTTTATAAAAATAAAACTCCGGAGACCAGAGATGAAATGTTTGAAATGTAAAAATATATATTTATATCTTTACATTTTTAAAACTAGTTGTACAAAAACAATGTTTGTTTTATGTTTATGAGGTATCAGAATACTTTATTAATCCCCGAGGGAAATTACAGGTATTACAGGTGCAACTGTTCAGATCAGAGAAATGTGAAAGAAAGAAATAAGCTCACTAGAATAAAATAAGAATAAACATCCAGGATTACTACATAAACACACTTTATGTACACATGAACAATAAAAATAACAGAAATATTAAGAAAATGTTACTGAGCCTAAATTTTCAGGGGAAATTAAAAAAACACACCAAGCAGAAGATTAGAACTCAAGAGACCTTTTCTTATTTTCTTTCTTATCTTCTCACTTAAAAAAGTCACTGATGATGAAGAAATAAATAAACTAAATAAACT
>NW_013953248.1:32491-35025 GCF_001266775.1 Austrofundulus limnaeus
ATTTACTACAACAAGAACCCCCCTCAAAATACAATACTTGTTCCTCCCAACTTATTAGACTGAAAGTTACAAAAACCAAGTCTTTCTTTGGCCTCGTGTTTCTCTGCTCTGCTGCAGCAAATGATTGGAAGTTTTATCAAAATAAACTGCATTTTGGCGCTTTGATTTCTATTCCTGCTTTTAAACACAGACTAAAAGATCTTTTTAAGGAGTCATGTAACTGTTTTAAAAAAATGAATGCATTGCTCATTTTGTATGTTTTATGTACTCTTTATGTTGTTGCCCTTTCCCCCATTGTGGTTTTAATTGTTTTTGCACTCTCAGGCCAACATTGTAAATAAGAAACTGTTCTTAATGTTTTGCCCGTTGAAATAAAGGTTAAATAAAATAAATACAGAAGCTCAACACTGCAGGAAAAAGGCATTCTCCTAATAAGAAACGTGACTCTATATGAGAGCAAGTAAAACAGCTTTTCTCATAGCTCACATTTTAATGCCAAGAAGTATTTTAACAACAAAACCCAATTAACCAAAGACAAACTTCCTTATCAATGACACGTGCCGGTAGTCAGATTTCTTTTGTTGGAGTCGGTCATCAGGGCAGAAAATCCAGTCCATTGCACCTAAACATACAGTMTATTCTGTAAACGTGTGTGTGCTTGTTTCYATTATARAGTGAGGACCATTTGTGCCATAGTTACTATCAAAGTGAGGTCCTCTTCAATGTCCCACACAGGGTGGATGTTGTTCAGCCCTGGAGCCCTGCCACCATGAAGCTTTTTAACCACCTCAGAGACCTCAGCTCCAGTTATTGACAGACCAGCCCTGAAGTCCTCAGACTCTGCTTCCTCCRTAKAAGACGTRCTGGTGGGATTGAGAAGGTATGAGAAGTATTACTTCCACCTTCTGATGACATCACTGGTTGAGATCAACAGCACCCCACCTTCACTGAGCACAGTGTTAGAGYCCAGTGTTAGTGACCTGCTGCTTCCCCTGTCTCATGGTTTGCCAGAATCTCCTTGGAGCCAATCGAGAGTCTTTGTTCAAGGCCTCACTGAACTCCTCCCACATCCAARGTTTTGCCTCAGCAACGGCCAGGGCTGTGGCCCACTTGGCCTGCCAATATTYTTCAGCTTCCTCCGGAGTCCTACCAACCAACAAGGCCAGATAGGACTCCTCCTTCAGCTTGACAGCCTCCCTTACCCTTGGTGTCCACCAACGAGTTCCAGGATGGTCACCGTGAGAAGCACCGACAACCTTGCAACCACAGCTCAAGGCAGCCGCTTCAACAGATGAGGCACGGAACATGGCCCACTCGGACTCAACATCTCCCGCCTCAGCTGGGATGTGGTTGAAGTTCTCCCGGAGGTGTGAGTTGAAGCTCTGTCTGACGGRTTCCTCTGCCAGGCGTTCCCAGCAAACCCTCACTACACCAGGTCTGTCTGGCATCTTCCCCCACCATCTGATCCAACTCACTACCAGGTGGTGATCCGTTGACAGCTCAGCTCCTCTCTTCATCTGAGTGTCTAAAACATGCAGCCACAGATMAGATGACATGACTACACAGTCAATCATCGATCTGTGACCTGGGGTGTCCTGGTGCCATGTGTACTTATGGACACCTTTATGTTGGAACATGGTGTTTGTGATGGACAAACTGTGACTAGCACAGATGTCCAACAACAGAACACCGCTCAGGTTCAGATCAGAGAGGCCGTTCTTCCCAATCACACCTCTCCAGGTCACTCTGTTATTACCAGGGGATTCTGATGTTATCATCCATGAAATGGACATTATTAGGTGTTATCAGTCCCATACAATGGCTTTAGAGGGTCCCTACTGTCCCTTCTAGGCTTCAGGCTGTCCTGACAGTGCCCCCTAGTAGGTTAATATATCAATGACAATGAATGTGTAAATAACCAAAAGATACTGTAATAAACTTTTTCTGTCTGTGTCGGTCTCGAGCCCTGGTCTTCTGTTCTAACACTCTACCCATTGTCCTATTGGAAGGTCACAATATACAACTGTTGGAGGGCGGGGTCTTTAGCGCTAACCATGTCATTTGCTCTAAAGTTAACCTTAGTGGATTTAAGCCTCATATTAACCATTTTTTATGCCTCAAGTTAACCAGATAGTGGTTTTATGCCTCATATTAACCAGCTGACAAATCAGAAGCCATTCTATGGGACGGGGAACCTGCTAACCGGCACAGGTGGGACATTCTGAAGCCATTCTAGGGGACTGATAACGCCTAATAACGTCCATTTCATGGATGATAACATCCGAAGTGGATATCATTACCCACATGTGCATTGAAGTCCCCCCAGCAGAATAAAGAAATCCCCAGCTGGAGCACCTTCCAGCACATCTGCTAAGGACTCCAAGAAGGCTGGGTACTCTGAACAATCATTTGGTTCATAAGCATAAAGGACCTTCAGAGCCCGTCTCCCCACCTGAAGGCACAGGGAAGTTACCCTCTTATCTACCGGGGTAAACTCCAACACACAGACACCAAAAGTAGACCCACATCAGCTC
>NW_013953248.1:35564-37546 GCF_001266775.1 Austrofundulus limnaeus
TTGTTGTTGTTGTTGTTGTTTGTTTGGTTTTAGGTAAGCTTTTCTTTTTTAGCTTCTGTTATTTGTTGCAGCTACTGGTTTTTAGTTTTAGCCACTGTTCTTTTAGTGTCCATTGGAGTTTTTTTTAGTTTCAGTTAGTTTTTTTTTATTGTTTGCTTGTTCTGTTGCTACAGTTTTACTTGGAACCCTTCATGTGACAAAATGAATCTGAAAATGCTAATTAAAGAGGCGTGTTAAAGGTGTGTTGGTCCAAATCAACAACAGTCAGAGGCTGGGGTGGCTGCAGCATGAAGGAATGTCATCAACAGCTGATTAACATTCAGGTTCCACCTGATTCACACTGRGTCAGATCAAAACTAGAAGTGATTCAGTCTGATTTTCACAAACTGAGCTCAAACCTGGAGTGGTAGTAGCTGATGGTAACTCACATCTCACACTCTGAGCACTGACTGAAAATATCTGCTTTTATTACYTTCTCTTTAACGTTTGGAGTTGACAGAGCGTCTGTTAGCAAATATATTTAATGACTCACATCATGGAATGTAATCATACTAATTAGTGGGAACTCAAATTTCAGATGGTTGCCACAGACGACTGGTTTCAGAAAAACAAACATAACTTCAGCTCTACCAGTTTACTGAGCTGAAACTTAGTGTGGTAGTAGCTGAGCTTCATCCTAAAAACATCAGATATTGCATATTTTCCTTTTTAAAAAACAGCTTTAACTTCATCGTTTCTCAACACAAGTTCATGTTAAAGTGAAAGTCTCGTGTGAAAGGTGGCAGGTGAGTCTGTTGTAACACAGCTGTGTAAATAAAGTGGTGAAATTTAAAAAACACTGTTTTAAACTGCTTTAAAACCTACATTTGCTGTGACCTGTACTGTTTCAGTCTGAAGATGTCAATGTAAAACAGGTGTGTTGTGATGATTTGTTTTAATTGGTTTTATGTGTTTTTGTTTTATTATATAGTTTTACTTGTCTGATTAGGCTTTTATTATTATTTTATTATGACTGTACAGCACTTTGGTTAGCTGTTTAAGTGCTTTATAAATAAAGTTGGTGTTGTATGGTAATACAAAAACAATTTAAAATCAACCATRAAAACTGAACTTTTACTTGTTGACAAACTTGAATATTTCATCTCTRAGTCTGAAAACTGGAATCTTCTTTTTCCAGTTGAAATTGGAAATAAAACGTGTTATGAAAGCAGAAAAGTTTTATAAAACATGACAGGATCACCTTGTCCTGAAGGACAGAGAGCCATGGCTACGTTATATGACTTTAAGTTGGAGCGTCTAACCTGAATAACTTTGACGTTACTGTGTGCTTAATATGCAAATCAGGAGGGCGTGTTGCTGTTATTAGACTGCTCCTTCAGACGCTTTGTTATGTTTGACGTATGAAAGAACAGGATCCTGAGTTTAGCTGCTCATGAAAATGTCCTGACGTTGTGTTCAAATCGATTATTAATCATWAGATGAGGCATGATTTGTGTGGACGTCACAGTCTTCATGATTCCTAAAATAAAAGTCTGATCTGATCCAGGAAGWGAATCTGTGTTTAAACTAATGCAGCTTTGCTTTGTTTTTTTTTTATGTCACAGAATAATAATAAGAATTATTAATGTTTTAAATGTCCCCCGGTTCCAGACCCAGAGAGAACTTCCTTGTTCCAGTTAAGATGTGATGATGGATGGATGGATGGATGGATGGATAGATGGATAATGGATGGATGATGGATGATAGATGGCTGGATTGATGATAGATGGATGATGGATGGATGGATGGAAGGATGTATGGATGATGGATGATGGATGGATGGATTGATGATGGATGGATGATGGATGGATGGATGGAAGGATGTATGGATGATGGATGATGGATGGATGGATTGATGATGAATGGACAGATGGATGATGGATGATGGATTGGATGATGGATGGATGATGGATGGATGGATGGAAGGATGTATGGATGATGGA
>NW_013953248.1:40192-42135 GCF_001266775.1 Austrofundulus limnaeus
CAGGCCAGATTAATACAGAAAACAGGCCAGATTAATACAGAGCACAGGCCAGATTAATACGGAGAACAGTCCAGATTAATACAGAGAACAGGCCAGATTAATTCAGAAAACAGGCCAGATTAATACGGAGCACAGGCCAGATTAATACGGAGAGCAGGCCAGATTAATACAGAAAACAGGCCAGATTAATACGGACAACAGGCCAGATTAATACGGAGAACAGGCCAGATTAATACGGAGCACAGGCCAGATTAATACGGAGAGCAGGCCAGATTAATACAGAAAACAGGCCAGATTAATACAGAGCACAGGCCAGATTAATACGGAGAACAGTCCAGATTAATACGGACAACAGGCCAGATTAAAACGGAGAACAGGCCAGATTAATACGGAGCACAGGCCAGATTAATACAGAGCACAGGCCAGATTAATTCAGAAAACAGGCCAGATTAATACGGAGAACAGGTCAGATTAATACAGAGAACAGGCCAGATTAATTCAGAAAACAGGCCAGATTAATACGGAGAACAGGTCAGATTAAAACGGAGCACAGGCCAGATTAAAACGGAGCACACTGTTTCACATGGTTGTGTTGTTCAAAGCTGAGCACAGAGGATCAAATGTTTGTCTAACTTCAAACTCTGGTCAACAAAAACCAGCAGGTTCCACAGAATCCCAGTTAGATCTGTGGGTGAGAAACTGGATCCACAGGATCTTTGAGGTTCAGGACCAGGACCTGCTGAAGTTCTGATCCTCTCTCATCAGGACCACCTGCAGCTGACACAACACCAGGGTGGAAAGACATCAGCAATGACCATGGAAACATGGCAGCACGTCAGGTTTACTGTTTGAATTACAGATGTTTACCCAGAATGCACTGCAAAACTCCTCCACAATGAGAGCCTGCAGGACCACAAAGAGTTCTGCCGGGTCAGGAGGTGCTCTCAGGTTTTCACCCAGGTTCTTCGTTCACCTGAGGTCAGGTAGTTCTATAATCTGATGMAGACCAGAGGATGACTTCCTGTTTCAGAAAACCAGGGGTTAAAAGTGGGCGGAGTCATTTTCCCATGATGGTTTTAAAGAGCACATGTGGACAAACTAAAAGTCTCACCAGGTCAACTTCARCAATTAACCACTTTGTCCTGTTCTTTTATTCTGCTCCTTTTAAAAACCTAATTACTTCAGAGGCAGGCGCGCCCAGACACCTCCTCACCTGTGACATTCCACTCTGCAGGTGTGCCGCAGGCGGAGCGTCTCCACGACAGGATTTAATTTTGCTGCAACGTCGAGTGGAGACAGTTAAACAGGATCGTCCTGACAGAGACACAGATCTGTCCTTTATCAGAGTCCTCATCCTCCTCATCCTCCTCATCCTCCTCATCCTCCTCATCCTCCAGTACACGGTGAGAACACTTCCACTTTTATTCTTTTTACCTGAGGCTTTAAAACATAAATATTAATGAGTTTTACATTTCAAATCAGTTTAGATATATAACAACTGATATACTATAACTATATGGGTGCAACTATACAGAAAATTCACGGTTCGGTTCGATACTTTAGTCTCACGGTTCGATATTTTTTCGATACAAAAAAAAGAAATGTCCATGCCTCTTTTAACTTGTAATTTATTTAAATTAATTATGAACATTTGTTTAACCTCAAAAGTACAGTTTTTAAATTAAATGTTGCTGAAACAGCAAGTTTCTCAGTGGATTTGAGCTCAAAAATGCAGCCTAGGTGGAGTAGTCGAACACAGATCCACTGATCCTTCAACACAGAGCATCTTCAGGTAGGGGTATGTTTATGTGTATATGTATAAATTTATATATGTATATGGGTATGGTTTTCAGCAAGGCTATAGTCATTATAATTATATAGATACGTATGCATTTTTGTTACTGTGGTTTTGCTATCTTTGTTTTGTAGGGGTGGAGCCAAGA
>NW_013953248.1:43791-45360 GCF_001266775.1 Austrofundulus limnaeus
GGTTTCCAGTCTGTCGGCTGATTGGTCAACTCCATCATGCTCCGCCCACTGCTCCTCCTGTGCGCTCTGATAGCAGCGCCAGGTAACATTATTATTTATTATAAATTAAAAATCAGATTTAAGATGTTTTCTTCCTGGAGCTGACTCCTGTCATGTCTCTGTGTCCTCAGCTGCTGCTCAGGATCTCCTGGTTTTACCTGCAGCGGTCACCTTCACCTCCTGTCAGATCAGTTATTTTGGGCAGAATTACACCACTGCCTATGTGAGTCCATGAAGCCTGATGCTTTGGAGTGGTTTCCTCCTTTTCTGTTTCTAATTCTCATTATTAGTCTCAGTCTGGAGTTTAATGTTGTGGAAACCCCCACCCTGAGACAAAAACACAAACCTTTTGTTTATTTTAATCATCAGAGCTTTAAGGTTATATGTACCAGGTTTAGAATGAAAATTTCTACAAGCTTATTTAAATGTAAATGTTGAAAATTAAAAATAATTGCATCAAAATGGGTAAATTCTAAGTTATTATGCAAAGTTCACAGCCTAACTCATGAAGTGTGAACCATGGTGAACCTGAGGGGGGCGCTGCAGAGCAGGTGTAGCTTCACCTCTTTTTAAACACGTTTGACCCCGAAAAATTAAATTAAATTACATTAAATTAAATTAAAAGGTCGATTCGTCGTATTAACTGTGTCCTGATGAATGTTTGTAGAAACTTGACTTGTTGTGTTTTTGGRTGTTTTCAGGTGAGCCGCACGAGCTCAAACACAGTGATTTGCTTTGATGGTTTCTACTCACCTCAGACCAGTAAATACTGTGTTTTCGGCGCCAGAGTGAACCAGGTGCTTTTCAGCATCGAGCGACCCTTCGCCTTCACAGAAAACAACGTCCACAGGTTGATACCAGCCATTACAGAACCTCTGAACTGCTACCTGCAGTTCTACCTGAACACCCCCATCAGCTACGTGAGTCTCATTCAGTTGGTTCTGAGTAATAAAAGTGAAATAATAATGTATTATTTTAGTTAATTATGAGCACATACTGTATGAGATGATGGGGCTGACAGTGTTTGTTCTCTCTTCACAGACTCTGGTGAATTTTGCTAAGTTTCAGCAACAAGCRGCTCTGGAGTTGTTTTATACTGGGGCAGGTAAACAGGTGAGCCTGCACTGAAAATGGACCTGAGTAAATAACATTTCCTGTCGCCGTGTTCAGTGCAGAAGCAGAACTTTTTATTTGTGTTTTAATCTCTTCCCTGTTCTYCTGTTTGTTTTGCAGAGTGCCACTGTTATGATGAATGGAGTCCAGGATCCTCCGATATCTGTTACAAACACWGTTAGTGCTCCACAAACAGCGAGCTACACATACCTGAGTGGCTGCAGAGTGTCAGGTCTGTAAATCTCYACATCCAGACACAAACGTTCTGATTCTGTCATGTTTGACTTTCTTTTTATTTACAGACATTTGTCAGATTTTAAACCAACACAAACCTTTCGTTCACTTCTCAGGTGTTGCTTACAGAGCTGGTTCAGAGTTGAGCACCACTCCTTCCACCTGCACGACTACCGTTTGTAC
>NW_013953248.1:46470-50697 GCF_001266775.1 Austrofundulus limnaeus
CATCTGAGTGGCGCACTACTGCTATTAGTGGTGGAAAAAGTGTATTGCACCTTATTTAAAATCAATGTGGTCCCACGGCCCTCTGCGGCCCAAAGATAAAAACTGTTGTTCTTTTGAGGCCCTCACCGGCCCATGGGTTAAGAATCTCTGGTCTAGAGCCTCCATCAGGTCTGAGATCTGAAGAATAGGGCGCCCCCTGGTGGCTGTGGGCCTCAGCAGCAGCTCTTCATGTTTCTGTCTGTTTCCATCAGATGTACCTCCCCAGCCGTGAACTCCATCTGCACCRTGACGGGCCCCGCCGTCATCGACTTCCACAGCACCGTGAACTCCGTGAAGGACCGGTGTACGTACACCCTGCTGCAGATCTCATCAGTCCCAGGGTTCCAGGTGATGGGCGGCTTCCAGGACCGTCGTCTGACAGATGTGAGCTTCYTGGACAGCCTGTGGCTGAAAGCGAATGGCAATACCTTCCACGTGGAGCAAGGCGGCAGAGTTGTGGTGAGTCAGAGTGGRGTTTTGATCCAGATCCARCYTGTTYGTGTGTTTGACATGTTTCACTCAGTTTGTCTCTCTTAATGCAGCTGAACAACACACCACTGACCCTSAGCAGCTCACCTCAGACCTTTAATGGTGTGATGGTCTCCAAGAACACGATTGGAGTCACTCTCATGGTTCAGATCAACAACTTAAAGGTTACCATCGTCTTTGACGGCACCACCGCTCGGATCCTACTGAGTGGTATGGAAAATCCAATAAGTTAGTTTGATGGTGAAGATGAACTCTGCTGTGTTCATCCARTTTGAACATTGRTGCTGATGAGACTCTCATTCTGTCCTGAACCGGTCCAGGATCTACTGAATCAACCTTCCAGGGTCTGTGCGAAAACTCCAGCAGTGCACCGGTTTCCTCTGATTACAGCTCCTTGGGGTAAGACCTCCTCACAGATGAATTCTGTGTTTGGTTGAAGCAGAGTCTAACCTTGTTGTGTGTCGCCCCCTAGCTGTCAGAAGCAGTATCCCAACACTGATAACACTTTTATCRACTGCATCAACAAGACAGACAGGTGAGCAGCTTCATCCAGAACATCTCCCTATGATTTACTCTGGGGCATCATATAAACCCATTTATTGATCATTTCATGTCTGTTTCTTGATGTGGAGCAGCTGTTACCTCCTGAAGAAGGCGCCCTTCACCTCCTGCAGCATCGACCCACAACCCTACATCACCGCCTGCACAAACACCTTGTCCAAATATCCTGACGTGGACGGCCTCAATTGTCAGTTCCTGCAGGACTATGTCACAGCCTGCAGCCTGAAGARCTTCACCATCCCGGACAGCTGGAGGTCCCAGACTGAGTGCTGTAAGACCTGCTTTGATCCAGAACTGTTCTGAAGAAACGACCTGTTGGGTTTTACAGAATAATATATCCCTGTATCCCCCTCTGCAGACGCCAACAAGAGCCAATGTCTGAACTTGGTCTGCAGCGACCACGAGTTCTGTGGAGAGAATTCTCATTTTGGAGATTATCGTTGCTACTGTCGGGCCATTTTTGAGTCCAGCTACAAACAGAGGAACTCTCTGGGTACGACAGCCTTGGCATAAACACGTCTACAACATGTCTAAACGATTGCAGGACGATGTCTAAGTTTGTTTCTTTCTCTCCAACGTTCAGCCGATCCGACAGTCTGCCAGGACAACACAGCCTCCCTCACTCTGCCCACCTGTCTCCTGGTGGACAATCTCGTCGACTACTCCGTCTTACACCTCAACGACCCGTCCTGCAAAGGTCAGGTGGACCAGCAGAACCACACGATCACGTTCAGTTTCAACAGCACCAACTGTGGAACAGAGATTATGGTGAGTTTGCTTCTCCGGCTCTCTGCCGCGTTTAGGACTCTGACGTCTGAGGCTGAAAAACTAAAACAACTTCCTGTTTGGCTTTGCAGWCCAACGACACCGAAATCATCTACAAGAACACCATCATGAGCCAGAACATCTCAACGGACATGATCGTCCGTCACGATGACTTCGCGTTGGACTTCTCCTGCTATCACACTCGRCACAGCATTCGGAGCGCTACCTTCACCATCATGGAGAGGTGTGTGTTTCATTAAAGCCACTTCATGTTTGTCTTCAGAAACACCAAAAACCAACACAACTGAGTGTGTGTGTGCTATGCAGTCAAGTGTCCGGGGTCATGACAGCTGGACCTTGGACCTACACCGTGTCCATGAGGGCCTAYGTTGACGATGCCTGCAGCAAAGCCGTGGAGAGGTACACCAACCTGAARCTGAACCAGAGGGTCTGGGTGAAGCTGGAGGCCAGCGGGCTGGACGCAAACGAGATCGCCTTGGTCACCGACTCCTGCTGGGCCACAGACCTGCCGTCCCCCACAGCAACCAAGAAATACTACCTGATCCAGAACGGGTGAGACTCTCGCAGAGATCCGTTCATCGGCAGGCTTCCTGAACCTCTGATCTGATGACTGAACCAAGTGTTTCCTGTTTCTGASCAGCTGTCCCAATCCCGCCGACCAGTCGGTGTCGATGAAGGACAACGGAGCGGGAATCGTCGACCTCTTCGCCTTCGACATGTTCAGGTTCTCTGGAGCTTCTAGAGAAATCTACCTGCACTGCAGTCTGCACCTGTGTGTGAAGAGTGAGGGCAACTGTGTCCAGGTACGCCTCTCATTTATCAAACCGTCAAATATCCTGGAATTACCTTTGGAGTCATCCTGAATCAAGGTGGCTGCCACAACTAGTTGACTGTYGGACTTTACAACAGCTAAAACCTAGTYTAACTTACAGATATYAAGCTAAAGTTTGGTGTTGTGATRGCTAAGAGTCATCCTGAACACATATGTGAAAGTTTTCTATGAGACTTTGGTAAAAAAGGCAGCATTTTAGCTATCGTTGATCCAACGTTTGTCTGCATCTCTGTTCTCTAAAGTCTGGACTTTTCCCTTTAATTTTCAGGTGTGTGGCAGAGGACGAAGACGCAGATCTGCCAGCTCTATGTTTGAGTCTGACTCCTTCATCAGCATGGGCTGGACTCATTAGGTGAGACACAAACCTGCTGAAGCTCCGGATCAGCCTGACAGAGTCACGTCCACCCAACTGACCGTCAAATTCTGCTCCTGGTGTCTTCTCAGGTTGTTTTCACGGTGACCCGGGTTGATTGACAGGCTGCCAACCGTCATGATGATTCCTGACCTTTGACTGGTTCTGATCCAGAGCCTTGATGTACTTTTTATTTTTATATTGCTGCTTGGGGAAGGGAAGTGCATCAGCTACATGTTTACATGAGAACCAGAAGAAACGCTCATTCTCAGATTGTCTGCATCACTACATCTCCCAGCATGCCTGAGGGCCCGGAGGCCGTCAGCTGATTAGATTTGATGGTACCAAATACTTAAGTAGAATTAGGATTATGGAAGAAGAGTAATTTAATCTATTTATTGTATATAGCTATATTTTATACAAATATTGGTCTCTTAGTTCCTTTGATGTATGGGGTTTTACAGGACGTCATCAGTAATCTGAAGAGAAGGAGATAAAAATGCAGTCGTTTCAGTGTCTGAAGTTTTGATTCTGATCAAATGTTGGCTGATTTAAAGGACAGCTACAGCTGATCTGTTGCAAAAACTAAAACAACGGAAAAAACATATAATTTCATAAGAAGCAAACTGTTTCTGAACATAATTCTTAATTTCTGAAATAATAACGTGATTTTGGAGTTTTGACTCCCTCAAAAACCTTTTACACCAACTAACAGACAGGCAAACTTTCAAACATTAATAATCTGAATGTTTTAGTGGGCATTGAGCTTTAATCTTCTATGGATCTGCATATTTTATGTTATGGACACACCCAAATCTTTAATCGTCTGTAGAGATTGTAACTATTCAACCAGAGCAAACCTGTAAAAGTATATATGTACATATATTTATATGTGTATAAATAAATCTGATGTCACTGCATTCTTGTTAGCTTTGCTATTTCATGCATATTAAACTTTGCTTAAAGCATCTAAAGAGTTCTGATTCTCTTCTTTTTTGTGTGTCAGCATTTGTTTTTTGCAACCAATAAACTCAGAATCTATGATGGACTATTAGGGCCACACAAGTTTTTATTGTAACAAGATTAAAGATAAGATGAGATGAGATGAGATAAGATAAGATAAGATAAGATAAGATAAGATAAGATAAGATAAGATAAGATAAGATAA
>NW_013953248.1:54933-56771 GCF_001266775.1 Austrofundulus limnaeus
GTAACCAACAAGACAAATTAAGTCATTTTTCTGGACACGCTGATGATATCAGAATAATCCAGGTGTCAAAATCTGGTGTTTAAAGCAGGAATCTGAAAATGTAATTAAGTCATTTTGTCTAAATTTGACTTATTCCTCATTTCGATATGATGGCTCACATATTTTTCTTTAGAAAGTTATTACGTGCAACCTGTGTGACAGAAAGTGTTTCAGGTCAGTTTTCTCCACCTTTACAACGGTTGCTCTGATGGAAAACTGATTTTTGATGCAGCTTTAAGCTAGAATGCAGAAGCTGCAAAAAAGCAGCAACAAATCATCAAAATATTTATTTTCAAATGAACTAAGTGATGTTTTTTTGTCACTGCTTTGCTGTTACCTGGGAGGAAAACAACCTGTAGAACCTTGACTTGTGAGGCTCAGCTGAGCTCAGCGATATGAACCCAACCTTACAGGGACTGGGACTGTGCAGGTAGGACATAAACCTGAGAGCCTCTCAGAGAGAAACGCTACGGGCTGACATTAACCTGACCTTTGACCTCTTCAGGTTCTGCAGCTTTAACGTTTGAGGAAGTTTCCAGGGTTTAGACATGTTTCTGTAAACAAAAYGCTGAAGAAGCAGGAGCTTCGGTGTGGTGGTAGAGAACAGAGGCCTGGAATAGGAGCAGCTAGCTGGTGTGCTAGCCTGAGAGCTATGGGCTGTTTAGGTGAGCTGACAGTGGAGGAGAGCAGCCAGCTGACCAAACCCAGAGCTGGGACTGCCAACAGGCCCAGGAGCAACTGCCACCTGGAGGTGAGCCATGCCGAAACACGCTGGGCAGAGAAGAGGGTCGGACTCGATGGACAACAGCTCAGACAACATGGAGGAGATTAAAAAGTCGGTGCAGAACWGTCGACGTTAGCTTCACAGCWACAACTTCTGGTCGGCCTGTTGGAGGAGGTGAAGCTGCTGAAAGTTGCACYAAGTGACAGAGWTGAGAAGATGGCTGRACTCGAGAGRAAACTGRATGATCTGGAACAATATTAGACAYGTAGAGATGRTTTGTTGATMACTGGAGTAGAAATAAAACACAAACTCTGCTGGAGCTGGAGCAAATGGAGACACCACAGAGGATGCTCCTCGAGAAGAACCGCTCCCTCTGGAGCAACTGGTACTGGAACAGAGACATTGGCATCAAAGCTGAAGACATTTCTACCTGTCACTCACTGCCAGTTAAATCAGGAAAAAATGAGGTTCATCAGCAGGAGAGCATGAAATAATCTGATGATCCAAACAACCAAACTGAGAGGAACAAAGGTTTATATAAGTGAACATCGAACAAAGAAAAATGGAAACATCACCAAGGTTGTTGAAGAAACAGGATTTTTACAACTTGGACAGGAAATGGAAACATCTGGATTAGAGTCAAGGAAGGGTCACAAACTACAATAATAAAAGAACTGAAAGATTTAAATAAATTCAGGAAGTCATAAATGACAAAATTAGGAAAAAAGAGCTGAAATAACTTGGTATGTAAGGAAATAAAACATATGGACAAATGAACTTGAACACTTAAATATGAATACATATGAAGACACAGAAACTAAAATAAATGACCTGTTTTATTCAAGTTTTTCCCTGTAAATAGAAACTGTGAATATTAAAATATTATAATGAGGAATAATTTAATGATATTAAAATAAAAAAATGACCTTTCCATTATTCATATTAACTGTAGAAGTATAAACACAAATTTATCTAAAATAACAGATTATTTAATTAGTATAATAGCACTCTCAGAAACATGGTTTAATGATGAAAGTATAAATAATGTGAATATTGAGGGATATGAACTTTATCA
>NW_013953248.1:57143-58498 GCF_001266775.1 Austrofundulus limnaeus
TTTATAAAAATGATCAATGCAACACAAAAGTAGATACAATTAAAAAAAAGATAATAAACACATAAAAAAATCCTTGGAAAAATTAAAAGAAGATTTGATAAAAAAAACAAAATTGGAAGGATGTGTATGTTGATTATGTAAATAGAGCATTTGATGTTTTTATGAATATTTTGGGAGGTCTATATGAAATAAATTGTTTACAAAAAATGTACAAAGAAATACTGTTGATAAACCATGGATGACAAAGGGAAAAAATGAAGAAAAAAAAAGAATCACTTTTATTCATGCTCCTGAAATCAAGAACAAAAGAAGCAGAAGAYAGATACAAGAAATATAAAAACAAGTTGGTTTGGATTATAAGAAAACACAAGAAGGAGTGTTATAGTGAATTATTAGACAAAAGTAATGGTGATATGAGAGAAACATGGTGAATAATGAGAAGTGTTGTGAGAAATCACAAAATAAAATCAAGTACTCCACAGTATTTTGTGAAGGCTGGTAATGAATTCACAACCAGAATGAAATTGTGGCTGAATTTAATGATTATTTTGTAAATGTTGGCCCAAGTATTGCAGCAAAAATACCAAAAGTAGATAAGACTGTGAGTCATACATGGATTGTACAAATAGTATTTTTCTTGTTGAAACTGACAAAGAAGAAGTATTGAGTTTGGTAAAAAAAAAAACAAACAAACAAACTTGCAGACGATCAAAAGACTGGGTGGACATGATGCTTGTAAAAGATATAATAAATTATGTGACTGAACCATTTATATATATCTGTAATTTATCCTTTTCAACTGGTACATTATGAAAACAGCCCAGGTAATTCCTCTTTTAAAAATGGTGAGAAACGTATTCAAAAATTACAGACCAATATCCTCGTTACCATAGTTTTCTAACATTTTAGAGAAATCATTTGTTACCAGATCGGATCAATTTATCAAAAAACCTAATCTCTTAAGTAGCATTCAGTTTGGGTTTAGAGCTAAAAATTCCACAAAAATGGCTCTCATGGAATTTATGGAACAAATAAGAACTGCTATCAATCAAAAACAGTATTGTGTTAGTATTTACGTAGATTTAAAGAAAGTATTCGACACAATTGATCACAGTATTCTCGAAAATGAAGTAAACATGGTATTAGAGGATCTGCACTGCAATGGGTGTCTAGTTATTTGAAAGATAGGAAACAGTTTGTACAGATAAATGGTGTAAAGATCTAAACTTGGTAATATCACATGTGGAGTCCCTCAGGGCTCTGTACTGGGACATAAGTTATTTTATGTGTGAATGACTTAGTAAATGTGTCAGGGCTTTTCAAATGTGTTTTATTTGCTGACGATACAACATTTG
>NW_013953248.1:60642-62654 GCF_001266775.1 Austrofundulus limnaeus
TGACAAAGCTCTGCTTGTGTTGTACAATTCAATAAYTGTTCCACATTTAATTTACTGTATTGAAGTCTGAGGTAAAGCTTGTAAAACTGTTACAAATCCAGTTTTTGTTTTACAGAAAAGAGCCGTAAGAATTATCACTAGAAAAGATTACAACCATCCATCAAATACATTATTTTGTAAACTGAAAATTTTGAAATCCTATGATTTGATTGATTTAATATTTTACTGTTTATGTACAAGGCTCACAAAAACATGTTACCTTCCAACATTCAGGTAAACTTTATTAAGAGAGACAGTTGTTATAATCTTAAAGGGATGGAAATGTTTGTGAAGCCATATTTTCGTACTTGCTTGANGTATTATGGAGATAAAAGGAGCAGACATGATAAGATTTATTCTTTATCTGCTACCTTTCATTTTACTATGATTTGTGTATTTTCTTTGTTTTTTATTGTACATAGTTATTTTTTTAATTAAATAAATAATTTTTTTGAATTGACTTGAATTAAAACCCAGTTTTATAAACAGGATCTGCTGACATGAAGAAGTCAGAGCTGCTGTGTGAGCCTGAAAAAATACAGCCAGATACTTAGTGGTATTTATGTAGTGTGTGTGTTTTACAGTGTGTTATGTACCGTTACAGGTTTTACAAGTATTTTATATACAGTGTATATTTTCCAATGTGGAATATACTGTGTATTTTTTTACATATATTTGTGTACAGTGTGTTTTTTCTGTGTATTTGTATACAGTGTGTATTTGACATGTATTTGCACACAGTATTTGAGAGGGTTGTGAACACAGTGTGTAGTTGACAGTGTGTTATATAAAGTGTATATTTTACTATTATTTTATGTACAGAGTACATTTTACTGTGTGGTTTATAAAATGTAATTTTTACATGTATTTGACAAGTTTTTGTATTTGGTGCATACAGTGTATCTTTATATGTGTTTGTCTACAGTGTGTATTTGACATGTATTTGTACACAGTGTGTATTTGACATGTATTTGTACACAGTGTGTATTTGACAGTATGATTTACAGTGTATATTTGACATGTATTTATACACAGAGTTTTGGCATGTATCTGCACACAGTGTGTATTTGACAGGAATTTGTACACATTGAGTTTTAGACAGGTATCTGTACACAATGTGTATTATTTATGCACAGTGAGTATTTGACAGTGTGGTGTACACTGTCTGTATGTGATAGGTATTTGTACACTAAGTATAATTGATWGTCCAGTGTGTATTTGACATATATTTTTACACAGCATATTTGACAGTATGGTGTACACAGTGAGTATTTGACAGGTTTTTGTACACAGAGTAGTTACTGTATATTCGACACTGTGGTGTTCACAGTTTGTATTTGACATGTATTTGTACACGATGTGTATTTGACATGTATTTGTACACAGTGTGTATTTGACATGTATTTGTACACAGTTTGTATTTGACATGTATCTGTACACAATGAGTATTTGACAGGTATTTGTACACAGAGTAGTTACTGTATACTCGACAGTGTGGTGTTAACAGTTTGTATTTGACATGTATTTGTACACAGTGTGTATTTGACACTCTGGTGTTCACAGTGAGTATTTGAGGTATTTGTACACAGTATGCTGTATATCTGACAGGTTGTTGATCACAGTGAGTATTTGATGTATTTGTACACAGTATGCTGTATATCTGACAGGTTGTTGATCACAGTGAGTATTTGATGTATTTGTACACAGTATGCTGTATATCTGACAGGTTGTTGATCACAGTGAGTATTTGATGTATTTGTACACAGTATGCTGTATATCTGACAGGTTGTTGATCACAGTATTTCATGTATTTGTACACAGTATGCTGTATATCTGGCAGGTTGTTGATGACAGTGAGTATTTGAGGTATTTGTACACAGTATGCTGTATATCTGACAGGTTGTTGATCACAGTGAGTATTTGATGTATTTGTACACAGTATGCTGTATATCTGACAGGTTGTTGATCACAGT
>NW_013953248.1:66713-68365 GCF_001266775.1 Austrofundulus limnaeus
AGTCTGAAAACAAGATCAAAAAGACTTTTTGGCTGATATAAGATTTTAAAACTTGGTTAGGTGGACAGTTTTTGTATTTTCTTTCATTTAACATCTTATTGCAGTGTACATTTCATCAGCTAAGTTGCTAAACGTTCTTTTAAAAACAAATCTTTGGTCCGTAGTTATTTCCAAACTGCGCCGACTCGTTAAAAACATAAAAGCTCCACCATCTTCATTTCTCTGTTTTGCTGCATTGAATCCTGGGATWTCCTCGGCTGGTGAGGATACACGGATGCATCCTTGGATTTCGACAGGAAGTAGGACACATTTCTCGGCCGCATGATGAGGAGCCTTCATGCAGGCCAGTGACGTGTGCAGCTGACAAATGTGCACTCAGGAGGACCCAGGCCCTGGACTGAGACACAGTCTGTGTGTTTCTGTCAGAAGTGGAGCCTGCTGGCTGTTTTTACATCATTATGAGTCTAAATGTGGCAGAGAGCCTGATAAAAACGTACAGCTCAGCTTGAATGGTTTAGACTGGTTTCTTTGACTCTTTTTCTGTAAAACATGGGGTCGCATTTCCACTTGCATCCACCCCCTAGGTGGTTGGCTACAGTCCTACGAGCGTTCTGATGAGTAATAATCTTCCAGCTGTGATCAGAGGAGCATGAAGCTGTTTGGAGATCTATAATCTGCTCTCTGAGCTCCTCACATGAAACTTGATGTGTAATATTTAGTGTAATCRATCCATGTTTGAGTATTTGTACTACTTTATACCTGTGTACCTTAAATGTAAACTGGATTCTGGGTCTTSGTGCTTTGTGATGCTGAGTTTCTGGGTTTAAAAAGCTTATAATTATTTCTCCTCCACAACAAGCACTGATCTATCAGCCTGATAACTGATCAGTTCTTCCTGTTTCTCCACCTGAGTCATTCAGAGTGGGAGTGGCCCACAGATCACCTGCAGGTTCAGAGTGGGAGTGGCCCACAGAACACCTGCAGGTTCAGAGTGGGAGTGGCCCAGAGAGCACCTGCAGGTTCAGAGTGGGAGTGGCCCACAGAACACCTGCAGGTTCAGAGTGGGAGTGGCCCACAGAACACCTGCAGGTCACACAGGGTTTCAGGTGAAAAGCCTTTTTTTAGTTTTTTATAAGGTTCACAGTTTCAATAAAATCTGCCAGAGTTTCCNACAGTATGCTGTATACAGCAGCAGTACACAGACCGCCTCTGGAGGAGGGAGCTGTATGAAGGAGGTGTGTTTTATCGTCTCTGACTTCACGGAAGAGATCATTGAACCCATCAGAACCCGACCCTCCAACCGAACCGACTGAAGGTCGAACCGGGAGCGATCAGACCGGGAACACCTCTCTGTCTGCGGCAGGACGCTCGCTGTTGGTTCGACGGACATGGGACCGGAGCTGCCCTGAAAACCGCAGCCGAGCACCGGAGGAGCCGAGGACCGGAGGAGCCGAGCACCGGAGGGAGGGAGCGGGAGGAGGCGACACCATGGCCCACGTTGGCAACGGAGCGTCCGGGGAGGAGGAGGTGAGTCTCCGGTTTCAGCTCGGTTCTGTCTGGATCTGTTCTGGTTTCAGCACCAACATAAACTACAGACATAATCTATAAACATTATCTTTATTCTTATTTTAAAGGCCTGATGTGTCTCAGGG
>NW_013953248.1:68437-69329 GCF_001266775.1 Austrofundulus limnaeus
TTTATAAGGTTCACAGTTTCAATAAAATCTGCCAGAGTTTCSTAATAAAATGAGATTATGTCAGAGGTTTACTGGGCAAAGATCAGCTGCTCAGAGCCACAGGTTCTGGAGGTCCACAAAGAACAGAGAGGACCAGGAAAAACCACACATAATCCRCACATATTCTAATAGATTAAATAAAAACTGCTGTATTAGAAGTCTGAACCTGTTTAGAGGTTTACGTGGAACCAGATCCTGGGTGCTGTGCAGGATTCTGTGGGTCGGATCAGAACTGTTCTCCTCACAGACTCTTTGTGTCAAACTAAACTGGTTCAGGAGGAATTCAGCTGACTTTGGTTAAACTGGGAGGAATGTGACAAACTGCTGCTGCTCAGCACCACCAGGCCAAATAAGAAACTCAACGTTTTTCAAATCATCAGGAAAACATCAGTTTAAATTAACCAGGTGGGATTTTTTATCAGCTTTTTGTAATCTGGGGTTATAATCTAACACGGCGACATGCCTGGAATTTAAACAATACCACAAATAAATTCAGATTATCTCTGGTTTAATCCTGTTAAACTGTTCATTTATTACACATAGTCAAACAGTTTAAAATCCTGATTTTTAAGGTTTTTAAACGAGGATTCTGAAGTTTTAGTGGATTCATAAAAACTGTTTGTGTTTTAGTTTAATCTCACAAATTCAACTTTCCAAGATGTTTTCATTTCTGTAGAGCAGGACCACCAAGTCCAGGTTTCTCCTGGATCTGAACTGGACCTTCAGATCCAGGATCAGATTAAACCTGAAGATGAATGGTGCTGTTGTGTGACCAGAGTTAGTGTGTGTGTGTGTGTGTGTGTGTGTGTGTGTGTGTGTGTGTGTGTGTGTGTGTGTGTGTGTGTGTGTGTGT
>NW_013953248.1:71662-73174 GCF_001266775.1 Austrofundulus limnaeus
AGATTATATTACACATGAGATCGTATTATACATGAGATCGTATTATACATGAGATCGTATTATACATGAATAAATACGGTATTTATGTAATAACTTATTCACTTTCAAGGCAACCTTTTTATCTTTGTTTAATTTGTATTGAAAAGAGTAAAAAGCCTGAGAATTAAGGTTCTCGAGGGTTAAATAAATAATTTTTATTTGATAATCAGTTGTTGTACTTTATAGTTTTGGAGAATCCTCCTTGCATGTGACTGAAGGGGTACTGGTGGTATGACTAAATGTCTCAGGGAAGCAGACAGGGGTCAGTGAGCCTGTGGTCCGGTCCGGGGGGTTTCTGGGCCATCCTCAGGTGAACCGGCTGGTTTCCTCTGTGTCTCCATGGTAGGACACATGCTGTTGACCATCAGAGGTTTAACACTCACAGCTGCAGCTCTCTGACCTTGTGTGTAACATCATCCAGGTGTCMATCTTTCTGCTGCAATCTGTTCCTTATTTTAAACTTTAGTTTAATGTTTGCCTGAACAACATTATCCTTAAATGTTCTTAAATGTCATATTATAATGTTTTAGACAACTRATGGACATTTTAAAGACATCTTTGTTGACGATGGGAGTTAAAAATCAACTGGAAGCCTCTGTTAGACGTGTGCATCCTGTAACTGACTGATCAAATATAAAACTTTTCACAGGAATTTAGACATAAAAACTCATAAGTTGTGTAAATCAGAAAGTCTGCACAGTTACAGGGACAGCTTGCAGAGCGCTGCAGTCGTCTGCCTGCTGAATAATGAGGCGTGTGCTGCAGGAGCTGCTGCTGTTTGTGTGAAGAACGCTGTGAACAGACCCCCACTGTGAGGGAGGGGGGGTCAGACACACCGTCTGCTTCTCAGGGGGGTGTGAGACCGAGCAGACGCTGTGGATTCACACTGATCGTCAGCATCATCAAGGCCCCGGCACACTGCAGCATTTTACACAACTTATGAGTTTTTATGTCTAAATTACTAAGAAAAGTGATTTATTTCATCAGTTTGTTTGTTTTACTGGATGATTTTTAAATCCATCTTCAACGTCGATGTCTTTAAATGTTCATAAAACGTTACAGAGTGACAGGACCTTCATCTGTCGGCCGAATCGTTCCAGTTCAACCAGAAACAAACGAAACTAAACGTTTGATCAGACGGACGAGTCTGAGCTCGGCCGCCATCTTTAAATACCCAGAATTCATCTGTGTGCAGAACAGTGCACAGAGAAGATAAACCTCTGCAGATATCCGTCAAATAAACTTTATCTGATAAAACAAACCAGGAAACTGTTCAGGAAAACAACAGGTAATATGTGGCAATAAATTATTTATTCATGTACTTTGTGTTTTAATACTTTACTTTGTGTTTTTTTGTAAGAGTTTTAGCTTTAGGAGCATTTTTGCTGCCTTTTTCAGACAATTCTAGTGTGGTTTATATTTGAAAAATTTGTTTATAAAGTAGATTTTCTTATCTGAAGCTAATTTGTTTGA
>NW_013953248.1:73225-74598 GCF_001266775.1 Austrofundulus limnaeus
TTACCAGGCAGTTGTCAGTTTCACTCACCGTTTTTTAAACTATTTTTATTTTTATTTCCTTCCTGTTTTACAGTTTTTCACCTGTTTACTGCATCTTATTTATACTGTTTTAATCTGGTGGTTTTCTTTATAAGAGCTGCAGCATCAGTGTGCTCAGTTTTCATTTCACAAAGGACTGCTTGGAGTGCAATAACTGATGAGTAATGTATTTAAAGAGTTTTTTAATTGTATTTTTAATGCTAATGCAATATTTATCCTGTAGGACAGAGTCTCACAGCAGACACAAATGACTTTGCCAAAAATGTTAAAGGTCACATAAAGTAGGAAGTACAGATTAGAAAGTGAGGAAATAAAAAAGACATATTATTAGTATCATCATTGCAATAATTCTAAATTTTATCACCGTTGCAAGATTTTCTAAAATTGTGCAGCCCTACTGTTTACATTAGTGTTTTTGGACGTGTTGATTCATGCACCTGGCAGACAAAGCTTTGGGTAAAAATACCCACAGCTGCAGACAGCTACTGTAGTAGTCTTCARCTCCACAGCTACAAACCTTGTGCTGTGACGGTTTGCACACAGATGAGTCTGAAAGGCCGAGGTCGGCCGCCGCCTGCAGGCAGCGTAACGCTCAGCCTGGCTGCAGCTGGATGGGATTATGTAAGGAAACACTGCGCTGCTATTATTAGCCTGTTACTGAGGCTCGGTGCTCTGACTGAGCTGAACTACTTGTCCTGAGAGAGCAGGCCCTGCAACATAAAGATTTGAGCTCTAAGAGTTCAGGTTAGAGAGAGAGGAGGTACTGAGTAGTTCCTGGCATCATAAACTCGCCTCGTGGTGTTTGACCCGTTAATGTGACATGAGGAGTGCACACCATCAGCTGCATGAAACAAAGAAATCAATCTCCATTTGAATCTGAAGTTAATGTTCCAGCAGGGTTCAGAGGAGAACAAACCGTCTGCTCCTCTGCCTCCTGTCAACTTCAGGAAGAAGAAATGTTTCACAGCAGGGCTGTTTTTACACTCAGTGTGCTTCSTGTGTGGGCCAGCTGAGCTCTGTTCAGGAGAAATAAACCGTGAAACACAAKGCTAATTACTGATTTCAGGGGAATTTTCTCTATATCTGCCTCTTAAAGTGGAAGTGTTCCTCTTTAATCTGAACTGGATCAGTTACAGGAGTCGTCCGTATGAAAAGCTTTACTTCAGGATTTCACAAATAACTTCAGTTTTATCTTTACTCTACAGAAAACTGTCGTTTTAACATTTTCTGAGCACCTTAATGTGAATAAACATGTTTTGACTAAGTAATCCATGGATTAACAGCTGAAATTAGCTTCCTGTGTGTGTGTGTGTGTGTGTGTGTGTGTGTGTGTG
>NW_013953248.1:80525-84293 GCF_001266775.1 Austrofundulus limnaeus
CATCTGTTTAAATGGGTATTTGAGTCTGAAGAGCATGATTACTAGACCAGCCTTTGCTGTTTTGTTTGATTTTATTGTTCATTTTATTACTGTACTTTGTTCATTGTTTTTATTTTATGCTCCTGTACAGCACTTTGGTTTTTATTGTGCTTTATAAATAAACGATGATGATGATGATGGTGATGATGATGATGATGATGATGATGATGATGATGATGATGATGATGACGATGATGATGATGATGATGATGAACCCATACATTTTCCCTAAAGTTAACCGTTACTGGTCTTTAGTTAACACTAACCTGAACTAAAACTTAATTTACACCAAACCTCTGAACCTAAAGCACAGCAGAGCTGCAAACAAAGTGAGGACATTGAAGCACTCCTCACTTTACATCAAAGATCTCACTTTGATAGTGACTATGGTGCAAATGGTCCTCACTCTGTAGTAAAAACAAGTATACATATAAAACAACCAGTCAACACAGGAAGTGATTGAAAATGAAAGATAAATTGGAAACCAGAGGTAGACACYCTTACTTCCTCATTCAGTTCTCTGTTTGCAAATGTTTTTTGTTACCTTTTCTAGTATAAACGCCTACTTTATCAGGACCAGTAGTTCTTTGAGAACCAGTAAGACCAGTCCTATTATGGTGGAACACCATTGGGGGGTTAGAGGTTAGGATTAGGACTAAGGTGTTTAGGTTAGGGTTAGTTGTGTGTATGTTTATGTGCCCTTTTTTTGCTACTTGGTGGAGACAATTTTTCAGGAAAATGCAGCCTCGAGGGYCTGAGTGCTCCTTGTGGGGACCAAAACCCGATCTCCACTTCGGAGGCTGATTTTGGGTGGGGATTTAGGTTTAGGACTAAGGTGTGAATAGAGTTTAGGTTAGTTTTAGGGTCAGGTAGGTACCTGTGAGGTTAATTTTAGGGTAAATGGTCAGGGTTAAGATATAAAATTTCCAAAAAATGAATGGAAGTCAATGGAAAGTCCCCACAAGGGTAGAGAGACATAGTATGTGTGTGTTTATGTGTGTAGGACATGTCGTATGGACCTGGAGACGGCCATCCAGGAGACTCAGTGTGCTCTGAACCTGGTCCTCAACAACAAGTTCTCTCAAGCCCTGGACCTACTCAAACCATGGTACTCAATACACCACATACTATGTACTATTACTGTTGCAGGTATATTTCCTAGACCTGGTACTGTAATATTACTGGAACCACTGCTGAKTATTTGCTAAATATAGTTTTTATMTTGTTGCTGAAGTTATGTAAGTACCACTCTTGTATTGTCACGTTGTTTTGGTTCCACTGCTGGACCTGGGAGGTCTAATGGTGGTCCACCTGTGTGTGTGCAGGTGGAAGGACAGTATGTACCATGCCTTGGGTTACAGCAGCATCCTGGTGATGCAGGCGACCATGACCTTCGAGCAAAGGGACATCCAGACCGCCATGGCGGCCATCAAGGAGGCATTACAGACCTGCCAGAGGTGAGTCAGCGTGGGGTCTTCTTTTTGATTCTTCAGCTTCWACCGAAGAAGAGGTGGACTCAGACATTTCTCTAAAGGCCCTTCCTGCCGTGCATCAGTATTATTTTATTTTCTCAGTGGTGACTCCTGCTGTTTAAGAGAATAACTCTGTTACACTGACGTCCAGTATCCCTGAGTCTAAATGTTCATGTTTCTGTAGGTTCAGAAAGAGGAACTCGATGGTTGGATCGTTGTCCAGTCTCATCAGCAAACAGTCCAACCTGCAGGAAGGTAGGCGTCCCACACATTCAGAGTCCTTCTTGGTAGCAGAGGTGTGCAGCGAGTGAAGGGAAGTCATTGTTGTGTTTGCAGAGGAGATGCATGCAGAGCTCTGCTACGCCGAATGTCTCCTGCAGAAAGCAACACTAACGTTTATACAGGTCAGTGTTCCTGCAGGTTTCTCTCTGAATTGAACWATAGATACCAAATCATGGATCAACTGCTTCATGAACGACTCTTCTGAGACCTGATTTCAAATCCCTTGACCATTAAACTGAGTTCTGTAGACCCAAAAGCATCAAGATGTCCATTTAACTCTGCTTTATGATTATTCATGTTCCAGGATGAGAACATGATCAGTTTTATAAAAGGTGGCATCAAGATTCGAACAAGCTACCAGATCTACAAGTGAGTGACTAAAAACCAGCAACTMATCTTAGATGTCTTTCAGAAGAAGCTCTTTGAAGTTCAATCAGAATTTTAACATCGACTCTTTGTTTTGTTCAATAGGGACTGTCAGAATGTTCTGAATATCCCTCCGGACCAGGCAGGGTGCTCCAATTCATTCCAACAGTTTGAGGGCGGAGTCAAGCTGGGAATCGGCTCTTTTAATCTGGTGGGTTCTGTCACAGTTAATCACTTCAGGGATTCTGCTCGTTTTAATTAGGAGTTCTTATATTCTTACAAGAAGAAACAAACACTTTAAACAGTTTCATTTAAAATATAAATTTATTAGTATTTTTCCTMTAGCTGGCCCCTGACATCCTGCCTAACCTTGTGATCTTTAAACTTCCTGGATCTGAAGAACTGAAGCCCCTCTTGCTCTCAGGTCCATGTAGGATGTGTAGGATGACCATTCTTAACTCAGCCAAGACGTTGTAAATATTTTAAATTGCTCTCACAGTTTGCATCGTCCTATTTTTAAGTGCTGAAAACATTCTAAAGAAAAACGTTTAAAAACACGAGTTCATCAAACCAAAGACCCAAATGTTCTGTAAGACTTTCCTGATGTGTTTCATTTGRTTCTGTTTGGCTTTATTGGAGGAGGAGTCAGTAATATTTGTTAGGTTTAGCAGTATGTCATCAGCATATTGTTAAATGTATATCAGCTCTTAGCTACACAGATACAGAAAAAAGGTTTATAAAGTGTTTATTCCTTGTCTTTCAGATGTTGTCTCTTCTTCCTCAGAGGATTTTAAGGTTGTTGGAGTTTATTGGATTCTCAGGAAACAGGGTCAGTACTTCCTGTTAAATCTGATGCACAACTAATATTTTAAACTGTTTCTTTTTGTTTGTTTGTTAAACCTCTCTTTACCTGTTTTTGTTACCAGAGTTTTGGTTAAGTTAACTCTCTTTTTACCTGTTTTTGTTGCCAGAGTTTTGGTTAATTTAACCCTCTTTTTACCTGTTTTGTTGCCAGAGTTTTGGTTAAGTTAAACCTCTCTTTACCTGTTTTTGTTGCCAGAGTTTTGGTTTATCTCAGCTGAGAGAAGGAGCGTCGAGCCACAATTTACGTTCGATTCTCTGTGTTCTGACTTTGCTCTTTTACAACACGTACGTTTCATTAATACTGGGTAAGAAAACTCTCTTTTTTTGTCTTATTTCAACACTTGGTTGAACCTGTTGTAGCTTCACAATAACACTGCCCCAAATAAACAATTCAAAGTAATTATTTCACTTTTTTGGTTCATTTCTTTCACCAGGAACCGGGGAGGGGAACCTGCTGGAGGCTGAAACTTTGCTGGAGCCGTACCAACAAAAATACCCCAAAGTAAGAAGAATTTTACCACCAAAAGCTGAAAATACATTTATTTCATTTAATTATTTAACATTTTTTGTTTTTTGGTTTCAAGGGTGCCATTATTCTCTTCTACTCAGCTCGTATTGCTACTCTACGAGGAAACTTTGAAAAGGTTTGTTCATTTAATTTGTCAAATTCATCAATTTTTTTACTTATTTAAGATAAAATCTTAATTTAAAATATTATACTCACTATATTATATTATATTATATT
>NW_013953248.1:84636-86341 GCF_001266775.1 Austrofundulus limnaeus
GTAATAAATCTACTTGATGTGAAATATGTGATTAACTCCTCCCTCTCAGTTTCTTTGTTTCTGCCTGGTTTTGTCACAAAGCTGGGTAAAATGAAGAGTYCATGTGTTTGTAGGCCCGGACCCGGTACGAGGAGAGCATCAGCAGCCAGCTGGAGTGGAAGCAGATCCACCACCTGTGTTACTGGGAGCTGATGTGGACTCACTCCTTCCAGCAGGAATGGCAGCAGGCGTACCAGTACGCCGACCTGCTGTGCAAAGAGAGCCGCTGGTCCAAGGTAAGCTCAGTGTTCTGAGCTGCTGCTTCTCCAGATGATACTGGTTCTGGTTCTAAGGTGCTCCCCTCACCTGTCGCTGATCTCCACAGGCCATCTACGTGTACCAGAAGGCAGCCATCCTCAGCATGATGTCAGAAGAAGACGTGAAGAAGACCGGGGAGGACCTGGTGGAGCTCTTTAGGTCTGTTTCTCTCCATATTTCAAAATAAACCATGTGTAGCCTTAATCTTTATACCAGAATGATCATTTTACTAATAGCTTAGCTTCAGAGTTTAGGTAAATAATCATTAAAAATACATATTTAATTTACTTAAGTCTATTTMAAATTAATCAAAAATGTCAAAATTGATTATTTTAGTCATCACATTGTGAAGGATTATMTAAAATTTGGAGAGCATTTTTGGAAAGCATTGTTTTTGTTTCGTTTTCGAACTTTTTTAGAAAATATCTTCCAGTTTTTTATTAAACCCACTCAAGTGTATTTGTGTGCAGGCAGGTGGAGGGACTGAAGCAGCGCCTGGCAGGAAAGTCCATCCCCATGGAGAAGTTCGCAGTGAGGAAGTCCAGACGCTACAAAGCTGCTAACCCCATTCCTCTGGTCATCCCTGCTCTGGTACTAACATTTTTACTCTAAACCCAGAGCACCGCTCACCACGGTGAAACAACAGGTTCATGTAGTTTTTGTTTTTCGCAGGAGATGATGTACGTTTGGAACGGCTTCACCATCGTTGGAAAAAGATCRGACCACACCGAGTCTCTGCTGGTTACCATAGAGAGAGCTGAGCAGCAGCTGCGCAGTGARTCCAGTAAGAACAATAACACTGGTAACATTGGGCCTCATGCAAGATCATGGTCGTATTCTTCTCCTAAATTTCTCTTACTTTTGTTCGTACAAAGGGTTCGTACGAACATGCCACGTCAGATTCAACAAACTCTTCTATCTTCATGAAAAGTGTGTAAATGAGCTGTGTAAACTGATGAATGTGTATCAGCTGCTCGTGCACGAGGAGAGGAGATTAGCATAATTAGCATAATTACCACCGCAAAAACACCATATAAGGATATGTTTCCTGCCCCACATACCAGGAAGTGTCCATTCATAAATGACATCACAAAGGAAAAAGAAACACTTCACGAGCTCAGAGATGGAAGTCCTGCTCTCAGAGATCCAGAAAAAAAATCTGTCATTTTTAGCAGGTCAGCTGTGGAATTAAAGGATCTGCTTTAAAGCCGAGGAATGAAATGACTGCTGTTAATGTTGTGTCTCCTGTGGGTCGTTAGTCACAGAAATAAAAATCTAAATCATATTCATTCCTCTCTAGTCCTGCTCCGGTTTTTCTTTGGTCAAATATTTTTAATTTAAGTGTAAACAACTGTGTTAAATAATTCTCATTTATTCAGAAAAAGAGCAGTTGTGCACAGCTACCCCC
>NW_013953248.1:87403-88895 GCF_001266775.1 Austrofundulus limnaeus
GTGTTTGTGTGTGCTTGTGTGTGTGTGTGTGTGTGTGTGTTCGCAGTGAGAGTCGGATCAGATACGATCATTACCTGATCCCCTTCACGCTGTATGAGTTGGGTTTGCTCTATAAACAGCAGGGAGACTTCATCAAGGCCACCTCATACATAGAAAAAGCCAAGTAAGTCCTGCTGAACACACACTGTGAACTGGTCTGGTCCTMACCAGGTTCTGACATCAAACTGGTTCTGGACCCTGATCCAGCCGCTTGTAGAACCTGTTTTATCAGCAGAACACATGAAATACACACYTGTGTGTTCAGTATTTGTGTTATTTATTTCTAGATAGTTTCCTTGTGTTGACAGCTCAATTTAACTTTAACGTTTTAAGCCCCGCCCCTCTGTGACACACCTGTTAACTCTGTAGGTGTGTCTGTTGTGAAAAACCTGTTAGCTTACATCTCCAGACCCACTTTCAGGAAGCTCTGACCCTCAACCAGAAATGATTAAATGGATAAGATGTGAAGTTGGAGCATTTTTGTTTCAACCTGTTGGACCGACAGAACCTTTACTGACGAAATGTTTTGTTTTGTTCTGGGTCAGGACCAACTACAAGGACTACTCCATGGAGTCCAGGCTCCACTTCAGGATCCACGCAGCCCTCAGCAGCCTGAAAGGATCTCCTGTCAGCACCCCATGATCCTCAGAACCAAGTCCAGTCTAACAGACATGTGTAGAGTGTCGGGTTCTGACAACACGGGTTTTACCAGAGATGTATTTTGTTTGGTATTTAATAATTTTTCTGTTAATTTATTCCTTTAGCAGCTTGAACATATTCCAGCTATAATCTACTTCAGTTTTTATAATAATCCAGATTTTAACGAAGCATTTTTATTCTCTGAAGGAGCTCAGTTTGAAGACTTAGTTCACTTATAGATGTTTGTTGCATCTTTTTATTTTTGTATTTATTTGAAGAAACAAATCAGCCGATAAACCAAAAGCAGGATCCAGTAGGGGTCCAAACTGATGGATTGGTTTTATTTGGGTTTAATTTTGTGTTATTTCTCTGCGTGAACATCCAGTGTGATAGGAACCACTGCTGGCTTCAAGCTGCAGCAGATTATTATAAATCTGTAGAATCAGAAAGACTAAAACAAGCTTTGTTAGATTTATCTTATCAACACTTTGATTTGTTTGCCTTGAGGAATTCCTGCAGATGCATTACTGTGTGGCGCGTGCACGAGTCCGTGCGCAGTCTGCAGCCTTCTCACCAGTCGTGGCTTAAACAAACACTCATTCCAAGCTCTCACACACACTCTTTTATGCACATTYGAAAGAGATTACGCAGATTAATGGATAGAATTGCACATTTTTTAACAGAAATATGGAAAAAGTCGGTTCTGTTAATCCTTCAGTCCAGGTTGTGAAACCAGGTGGAGTCACTGTTTTTCTCAGATGCACAGCAGCTTCTGACGCACGCACACACACACACACACACACACACATACACA
>NW_013953248.1:90152-92144 GCF_001266775.1 Austrofundulus limnaeus
GACTCATTTCCTGTTGGCTTCTCTTGTGACACAAATTGAAAACTTTATTCTGGCCATAAAATGCAAATTTGGAGTTCCACAGGGAGCGTTACTGAGCCCGTTACTCTTTCATAGATAAAATACCTGTGGTTGTAGCCCAGGTAACATTTTTGCATATTTGAACAAACTAAWATGTCTGCAGCAGCCATGCCTCTAAAAAGAAAGAATGTTAGCTTTAACATTTTAAATTTTGAGTTTTTACAGCGTGTTAGCATCAAAACTGTCAATAAAATGTAAATCCGGAGTTCCACAGGGCTTTGCACTCGGCTCACTGTCCTTTACATTTTAAAGAGTGGAGCTCCAGGCTTTTAAAATGTATGGTTTTCCATTCATGACCTAGTTAGAGGTCTTGACATCATTTTTAGGGGAAAAATGATTATCGTTGTGCCGTTGTGAAAGAGGCATGGTAGTAAAGTTTGTGAATGCTGCAGAGTTGTGATGCTGTTTCAGAAATGGCTTCTCTTACAGTGTTGATTAAAAAAAACTATCAAAAGAAATGTTTAATAACAGCCTGTATATTAGTCAGGGGCAGCTGTTGGTAGTTTATTTTACGAGAAGCCAAAAATGAAATGATGCAGATTCCAAATAAAATAAAGCCTCCGAACTGTTTTAGCAGCAACATTTAGAAAAAGGCTGATTTGAGACTTGGTCTCATTGGTTCTCAGTAAAGCAGCTCTGCAGCTGAGAAATCTTTGCACAACTTAAACAAACCTCATCCTTGTGGCTTCTCAACCCTCTGGACTGACTGAAGCTTCATCTTCATAGATGTTCTTATTTTTGTACAACTTTAGCAGCGAACAAACCATGGAAGGTGGCCTTTTTGTTCTTTTTGCGTAAAGTTCTAAAATCTACTGTTTGGATCAACAGGATGCACAGAGAGCAGATTTAAGGTTATTTATAAAAACAAGCACAATTTGTTTTRTCTAATTACCTGCATGTAAACAAGTATAAACTGAAGCAGGATGTGAAGGAAACACTTTAATGGAAYCTGCAGAGTCAACTCGTTTTCATTTCAAGGGTTTAGTTTTAGGCTCCGCCCTCTTCATAAATGTGTCCACCTGAAGACCAAATCATACCTGTTCGTCTGCCTTTCTTTGTGTTGTAAATGTTTGGTTGTGTGTTTGTGTGACGTGAAGTTTAACTTCTGAACAACTTAATGCATCAATAAAACATCAGAACTCAAAGGGTTTCAGCTCGTGTTGCTGGAAAAGCTTCAGCCATGAAAGASAGGAAATGATGTAATCACTGTTCTGTGTGTTCGTTTGCAAAATACCTCTTGAAGCAGTTGATGGATTTTAAGGAAACTTTCAAAATAAGAATTAGATTTTTATTTAAATAACATTTGAAGTCAAAACAAACCAATCAAACAAAAACAGATTTATTTAAACCCTGAATTTAGCTGATTTTGATCTAAATATTTGTGTGGTCGAAGCTGAGAGTCATTCCCAACACATAGTTTGAGCTGTGGGTCCTTGAAGAAATGCTTTAAGTATAAACACTAACAAAACAAATCATTTCCTGCAGCAAAATGAGATGAATGAAAGAACGAGTTCCTGATTTATACAATAAAAGATGCAGCTGATCGTTCAGAGGAAAACAAAAGAAAATGTTTTATTGTAAAAGAAGAGCTGAAGGAGTCCAGCTTCATGTTTCAGTGCCTCGGTGTCCAACTGGACTTTTCTGCATGTTTTCAGCTCTTTGTTGTTATTTTGTCCTGACCTGAGTCATTGTTGTACGACGTGCTCACAGCAGGAGAACCAATAGAAAAGCTTTATTTTCAGGCAGRGGTGATGTGGTGCAATAAACTGAAAACAGAGTTATTGTTCAGTGTTTTGGTCTTTTTCATCTCACCTGTTTGTGTCTTTTTGTCTCGTTCAGTTTCAGACGTTTCAGGTTAACTGGAGAAACAAGCTGTAAAACAGTAAAAATGTCAGAGGTAGTACTAGATAAAAA
>NW_013953248.1:93859-97883 GCF_001266775.1 Austrofundulus limnaeus
AAATAAAGTTGATTCATTCTGGTTTGTAAACAAACTGTTGGAAAAATCTGGATTTTAATAAATTATTTTAATTTGGTGAAATTTGTTTGAGAGTGTTTTTTAAATGAGACAAACAGGCAGAAATGCAAACTAAAAAGTAAGCCTGAGTAAGGCTGATTTATAAATATCTGATCAAGTGAAAAACTTTCAAAGTAAAAGTCTAGCCTTGAGAGGAGTTTCAGACAACTTTAGTCAATCGGGMATGTTTGACTTGTGACTTTGTTTTATTGTGTTTTTATCTGTGTTTTATTTGATTACTACTTTTATTTTTCTATTTTATGACGGTGTGCAGCACTTTGGTCCTGTCGGTGTTTAAAGTGCTTTACAAATAAAGTTGGTAAAATTTATCTCACAGATTTTTGAACGTTTAAATTCATGTTTCACAGCGAGCTGCAGTTCCAGTAATGATTTAATTAAAACTAATGCAGATCATTTACAAAGCTCCGGCTTCTTCAAAACAAAATCTAAACCCTGAAGGGTTTGCTCAGGACTTTTGCACAGTTCGTCACACATAAAATGTCTCGTTGTTTGTAAAAGTTTCTGCACTGATTTTGAAATGTTTTTATTGATTCAGTGTTGAACTTGAACTCTTCTGTCCGTCATGTTGTTGATCCTGAGGGTCAGACAGGAAACAGCTTCAAACTGATGATCAGGACTTTTATTTTTTATTAAACTCAGGCTCCATTCGATTCTCTCAACAATCAGACAAATGTTAAAATGAAAACAGCTGCAGACAGAAAGGAAACAGAACCTGTGAATCTGAGTCGGTAAAGAACCTGATACACCAACATGTTTGTGATGACAGAAGTCTGGATTTTCCTGCCTTTAAATCCAGGATCAATCAGGACCACAGACCGTGGACTCATGTGGACTCATGTGGACTCATGTGGGCTCATGTGGACTCATGTGGACTCATCAGGACTCATGGACTGGAGCTAATGATTGATGACATCAGCAAACAGCAGATATCAGACCGTCCTCAGAGAAACACTGAATCTGCTGCTTTTGTCTCATGGAGACATTTTACTCTCTTTAATCTGTTTTTATTTTAGTTTGATTAAATCTGTTGCTCAGGATGACACCTGAGTCTCTTTTCTTGCTGTTTCTTCTCATCCTCCGCTCTGAAACGGTGAGTCAGCATTTTTTATGCTTATTTGGCTTAAAAAGGTGGAAGTTTCACTTTGTGAAATGAAATGTTTGCATATTCTGGTTTCTGAAAACAGCTGATTCAAATACAAAATAAATCTAAAATGTTGAGCATTAGTTTATTTTGTTTAGTTAAAATTACTGATGGTTGGTTTTTAGGATGAAATATTTCACAGTTGGCCCATGATGCAGTCAAAGAGGGGCCACATGTGGACCCTGATGGACCCCAGCAGGACCATTAATGTCCATTAATTTAAAAAGATTTGACATTTTTTCTTTATCTTATGTTAATGAACATTGGTTACTGGAAGTGTCCCTTTCAAGCTGATTTACAGTAAACCTTTCTGAACTCTTGTTGACATTTCTTCAACAAACAGAGTCGGGTCCAGTTCAGTCCTGCTTCAGTTTGTTCTGGACTGAAAATAAAAGCAGTTTCAGTAGAGCTGAGTTTCTCCTCTGAGTAAAAAATGTCAAATCTTTTTAAAACTAAAGGTTTTTATGGTTTAAACATTTAGATCATTCTGAGATCTTCTGGTCTTTCCCACAGTCAAGTCCACCAAAGAGAGACCCGCCACCACCACGCTTAGAGCAGCAGATCCAGCAGGTCGGACAGAAACCCACCACCACCCCCGAAGCAGACGATGAGTTTCTGGGTTCACAGGAGTGTCTGAACAAAAAGTATCTGCTTTTGTGTCGATGTCCATTTAAAACAACAGCAGTTGACCAAAGTGCTTCACATTTTACACCAACTATCATAAACAACACATAAAACGCAGAGATTTTCAAAACAAACAGAAAACAAGTTGAATAAACAACAACTCAGGTTGTTAAAAAAGGATTTTTCGAAGTATTTGTACATCTCAGAGGCCTATATAAACCTGACAATCATCGGCGTAACAATGAAATGAAAGYCCCTGCTTCCTTATAACAGACCCAATGGAAGCAGGCTTAATGAAAATAAAAGTGACCCCAGAATAGAACCCTGCGGGACTCCACATGTAAGGGATGCTGAAGTGTAAAAACATTTTCATGTATCTTTTATTTGTTGTGATCGTATTTTCCTGAGGTTGTTGGTCCTTCAGACTATCTGAGGCTCTTTCAGGTGTTTGTTGCTGATTCTGTTTACTTCAGCTGTATTAAGCTGCTGGTTTCTCTTCATCAGGCTGACCCGGGCCTCGTGTGACCTGGTCTTCTGTCCTCCATGGCAGCGATGCATCGATGGACAGTGCAGCTGTAAACCCCCCTACCTGTGCCCCTTAGAGGGTCTGAAACCAGTCTGTGGGCTGAACCGCAAGAACTACAGATCCTACTGCCAGGTACCTGATCCAGGTGTTGATCCTAAAACTGATCGGCTGATTCTGTTTAAATTTAGTTTCTAATCTTAGAGTCGTGTTGGAGACTCAGAAATAAAAGAAATTCAGTGTTTTTCCTGCAGTCGGACTGAAGTCTGTTCGCCCCGAACAAGCAGCGAATCACAAGTCTGCTTTTTGATTGACAGGTTATTTATTTATTTATTTTCAAGATTTCCAGTCAACTGTAGCATGGAAACAGCTGCACCGAGCCGCGTGAAATTTGACAGGAACGTAGATGAGTCTGACCTACACTGCACCAGCCAATGGTTTTATGATAGACCCCATATTTGAGGAGCGGGCTCCATCTAAAAAGGGGGTGTCAGGACATGCAAAAATGCTTATAACTCAAAAACTGTTCAACGTAGGAGCTTCAGATTTTTGTTGTTGTTTAGCTCTGATGAAGGGCTATCCATRGGGCTCATACATTTTTTCATTATTCAGTTTCCTTCCTCCACACTCACTCTCAGCATCCTCTGATCTGTCTCTCAGGCGATGGCCGCCTCCTGCCGCAACAATCAACCTCTTTTCTCTCATTTTGGAGAAAACTGTAAAGGTTTGTTAACGCAGACACATTCACAGTTTTGTGATGTTTGTTTTGTTTCTTTTTATAAATGATGTTTCCTTTCCTTCAGATTCTAAAACGTTCCACAGCTCCATGGACTCAGACTCAGGCCTGATCAGGATCTTTCTTCCTGATGGAGCTGGAGGTGGAGATCAGCTGCTGCTGTGTGGCGAGCTGTGGGACATGGCTGCTGCTAACGTAGCCTGCAAGGCACAGACACACACACTGTGAGGAGATATGGCTCTGAAACACTAATATCAACATTAAACTAATAATTAACTGGTGATGCATGTGTGCAGGGGCGCAGCAGCTACACACACCATGGACTACGACACCCTTTTGGCCAACAGCCGCAACCAAGATCTACCCAGCAGCTGCGTCAGCGTGCGCTGTCAGGGCTACGAGATGTTGCTGGCTGAGTGTGAAATCTACGACAAGCAGAAAGCTGAAGGCAGGAAGGTGGCTGCAGCGACCTGCTATCCAACAACAGCTGCCCCCCAAGGTCAGACCCTTCACCACCTGCAGCGCGTTCTTCATAAAATACTGATTTGATCTCGTTTTAATAAATTAATCCCAAGAATTTAGTCTAATTCTCTTCAAATGGCTGAAAATTCAGATCTGAGTAAATCTTTTACTAAAAGAGAAAGGTTTCTAGGAGAGTATCCTCCTGTACCCCCCTATAACTGCTTCAGTCCACAGCTCCTGGTTAACCTGAACAGGTGTTCCTCATGATGTCAGCAGGAGTTGGCAGGTATGAGGTAGACTTCTGGGGTCAGATTTATAAAGGATTGCGTGGAAACCATACTAAAAGTGAACGTACGGCCAAAAGGTGAAAATGGTGTACGCCAAAAAAATTCAGATTTATAAAACCATACGTACGCACGTTTCTGCGCATCTTTCCTTTATAAAGCACAGCCACACGTCA
>NW_013953248.1:99121-100314 GCF_001266775.1 Austrofundulus limnaeus
TTTTATAAATCACAACCTTGGTGTGAAAAATGGCGTACGCAAGTTTCTGGGCTTGTTTTGTGCGTACGCCAGTTTTATAAATCCGACCCATGGTTTTCTGCTTTAAATTAATTATATTGGTAACTATTTTAATTAGACAACCTGGAGCCTAATGCACGGCTGTCAGTAAATAAAGCAAAGCAACTTTCTTTGTTTCATCTCCCATCAAACAGAGACTGCAGAGGAGGCTCTCCACAGTGTCTGACACCCAAGCACACAACTTGACGAATTGGTCGTGTTTTCGACACCCAAATCACGTTCAGTGTGAACGCAGCATAATTCTCTCCATCTGGCCATGTACAGTTTGTTCATAAAATGCAAAAAACTGCTGAAATCAGCACATACTAAAGCTTTACATATCAAATATATGTTTCACAAATTCCACACTTGGTTTTAAATATTCTACAATCAGTGTAGAATAATTTAGTCCAGGTTTGAAGTCTCCATGTGTTTGAGTTTTTTAACTGGAGCAAATGAAAGATGGTAGTGAAAACAGATGGAATCGCCCTTCAGCCATTCCTGAAAACTTCAGGTTTTTTTCTTGTAAATTTCTGACTTTACCATGTCAGAAAATATTTAGTTTAAATGTCACAAATTTCTGCCTTTAATTACAGAAATTTCTGTTTTTTTCTCACAAATTTGCGACTTTTCATCATAAGAGAATTTCCTTGTTTTTTTTTTCTCGAAAATTTCTGAAATTAATCTCAGAATTTCTGAGTTTTTTCCACAGAGATTAGCTCCTCCRGGCCCTAATATGCCGTCGTAAGTAAGCAAACCATGACTGTGCATTAATCCTAAACGATTTACAGCTGCTTGAWTGAGCGTGGCTTGACATTAGACCAACAGATTACAACTGTTGACAAGTCGAAGGTTTGCTCAAGCTCAGCTTACAGCTCATATCCTGAATTTATAAATCTGACTTTTGTGAAACGAGCTCCTGGTTTCTAARAATAAAAAATAACTTCAAAGAGGAAACAAGTTAATTTTACCTGGGAATGTTTGTAAATTAGCAGTGACACACCACCTGGAGTCATGCCCATGGCATATGGCACCAAATGTAAAATATAAAGTTAAAACATTTCACTAACATGTTTCAATTATTTAGTTCACAGTTCTTACATTTAGCTAATTTTTAGTAAATGCTAGATTTAAAT
>NW_013953248.1:101038-105111 GCF_001266775.1 Austrofundulus limnaeus
CATCATTTTACACTTGGTAACTCAGAAGGGCACCTAGAGCCAACCCTACCAGTAATAATCCCACTTCATTCATCTGAAACCCACTCTGTGTGTTTTATTGTAGCGTGTGAGTTCACCTGTGCGAACACAAAGTGCATCTTCAGGAACCAAACGTGTGACGGAGTCGACGACTGCGGCGACCGGAGCGATGAGATGTGCTGCAGAAGTACACAAAACAGCAAACAGAACAAAGTGTAGCTGATGTTTCTGAGTATTGTCTGAATATTTACAGTACACACGGCTGTTTGTCAGAATGCAGGAATGGAGCGTTTCGCTGTGAGACGGGTGTTTGTTTGCATAAAGACGCTGTTGGTGACAAACAGATCGACTGTGTGAATGGAGCAGATGAAGCAACAAAACACACAACAAGCTGTGAGTCATCAGTGAATTTAAATATTACCTGATTAAAGACCTGAAAAAAAAAAACTTTATGAACTCAAACTACCTCTGTTTTTCTGTTTTAACTGATTCAGATAATGTAAGCTCGACTCAAACACCTTCAGGTAAAAGATTCATGAAAATTAATGTTTCWAAATAAAACTAAATCAAACTGATGTTTGTGGTGATTTGTTGCCTCTTCTTCTTTCAGATTACGTCTCTCGTAAAAACGGTACGTACCCTTTATCAGAGATTTTTTAGACCCAGTCCTGCACGTATCCTCGTGCAGGGGTTATGTATCCTCTCTGGGTTGGTTCTGGTCTCCTTGGGGTCCCACAGCGGGGGGTCCAGGTTTCTGTCCTGGACCTGCTGCCAGTTGTTGGACCACATTTAGAAGAACATTTTTAATTTTTCTCCAGAAACCAGGAGCAACAGAGAGATGCTGGAGAGCAAGCTGTTCTGTGGGATCCCCAACGAGGACCTGGTGGACGATGTGGAGGTGGATGAACGAGGACGGTCCAGTCGGAGGAAGAGGGTGGTGGGAGGACTCCCAGCGAAACCTGTGGGTCTGAGTTAACCCTTTCACTGATGATGAAATTGTTAGGTTAGGAGCTAAATACTGTTTTCTCCTGTGGGTCTGCAGACTCAGATCCAGTGGCAGATCGCTCTGGAGGAGAACAGAAGGATCGACTGTGGAGGAGCGTACATCGGAGGCTGCTGGGTGCTCACCGCCGCTCACTGTGTCAGGTGGGACAGAGAGACCGGATCAGAGACGAGACAAACTCAAACTGATGAAAACATCAAAACAGGAAAGTCTGTTTTTTATTTCCTGTCAGGGAGAACCCCTCCGCCTTCAAGGTCAAGTTCTCTCTCTGGAAGAAGCATCGAGCTCAGGGAACGACAGACATTGTTCCTGTACAGGACATCCACATCCATCCAAAGTCAGAGTCCAGCTGAGAACTGTCTCAAGATTTAAACCCTAACTTTGAATTAAACTGTCCTAAAAGAGTCCACCTGTCTCTYCAGCTACGTCCCCACCACCTACGAGAACGACATCGCTCTCATAAAGCTCCAGAAGCTTCCCTTCTCAGAGAAATGCTTCGTCGACAACCCGGCCATCAGAGCTGTTTGTGTCCCCTGGTCCACTCAGCTGTTCCAGCCCAACCACACCTGCAGCATCTCAGGCTGGGGCCGCACCGCAGGTACGAGCACGGTTTAAAATAAGGATTTTACTGCTCTCTGTCAGGCCTGATGTTCCCTGCTCTTTGTTTTATCAGATACATTTTGATTTAGTTATTTCTCTCTGACAGAAAAACTCCTCGGTGAGTCAGAGTGTTGGTGTGTTCATGAATCACTCAGGAGTTTGAATTAAAACCTGTTTTTCTCAGATGGGAAGGCTGCTCAGGTGCTGCTGTGGGCCAACGTTTCCCTCATCGCAGGCTGTGAGTCCTCCTACGCAGATCGKTTTAAACCAGGGATGATGTGTGCAGGTGGGTTACACAAAAACACAACAACAACACAATGGTCTTTCTAACTACAGGCCTATAGTCCAAGGATTTAGAAAAGGTTGTTTTTATTCAACTTCAGTCCTTTTTAGATTCTCGTGGTGTTTGCGGAGAGTTCCACTCAGGTTTTAAATCCTGTCATGTTCTGAGACAGCACTCTGTGTTTTTAGTGATCTTCTTTTAACTGTTGATCCAGGCTGGTTCTGTTGTTTTAGTTCTCTGCTGCCTTTGACGTTGTTGATCACATCCTTTTATCTAGACTTGAACATGTTGTTGGTCTTAAAGGCTCAGTTTTAACATGGTTTGAGTCTTATTTGGCAGATGGGTCATTTTCCTTTTCCATGGGGGAATAGTCTTCTTCAACTGATTTGCTGTGGTGTATCTCAAGGCTTTGTACTCGGAGCTATTCTTTCTTTGCTTGTACATGCTGCCAATGGGATCATTGTTACGCTGATGATGTTCAAGTTTATTATCCTTTTGATTCAGATGTCTCTACCCCACTGCAAACTCGTTAGAGTTGTCTCCAGGATGTCAAAGACTGGTAATCCCAGGACTGTCTGATCTTGAATGAAGACAAAACTGAAGTTATTTTATTTGGTAATCTTTCTCCTTTTGGTGGTTTTCCTGGGATTCTTGGCCCACTCGCTCCTTATTGTTCCTCTGTGGTCAAGAATCTTGGAATGTCTTTAGATGGTGTTTTTAAATTTGAGAACCAAATATCTTCAGTTGTTAAAACCAGTTTTTATCAGCTACGTTTAATTGCCAAAGCAAAATCTTACATTACCCATAAATAGCTTGAAACTCTTATTCATGCCTTCATCACCTCTAGACTGGACTCATCTCTTTATATGTTGGTTTGGAACAATCATCTCCATGGTTTGTTAGTCCAGAACTCTGCAGGTCTTTAACAGGTTCTAGAACCCAGGACCACATCCCTCCTGTTTTAGTTGCCTGTTTGCTTTCACGTTGATTTTAAGATTCTTTTTCTCACTTTTAAAGCTTTAAATGGTTTGGCACCCAGTTATTTATCAGATCGTTGCACTTTTATAGCCCAAACAGAGAACTGAGATCCTCTAATCAGATGATTATAGTGCAGCTGAAGGGTAGAGGGGCCTGGGGTTTAGCTGTGGCTGTATTGTCTGTGAAGCTTTTGATCAACAACATTGTTTTTATACATGTCATATAAATAAAGTGATGATGAGGATGATGTTGCAGAGGTAAATGTGTGCTTGTGTGCAGGGGATCTGGACGGCCACGTGGACTCGTGTCAGGGGGACAGCGGGGGTCCTCTGGTCTGTGAGGATGAACTCGGGGTCTCCTACCTGTGGGGGATCGTCAGCTGGGGGGAGAGGTGTGGACAACCAGGATTCCCTGGAGTTTACACACAGGTAAAACTCAAATACACAAAATAAGTACAAGTACACAGTAAATACATGGAGCTGCTGGAATTRAATGAAGTTTTCAGTCCAGGGGGTCCTGGAATATCGTGTGGTATGAGGGTCAAAATTAAACTATTGCTCTACCGACGGTTGCTACATTCTTCTAGCAGGAGGTTATATCTATTCCTAAACCAGCTATAGATCTGATTAATGATAGGCCGGCACCGCTAACTGAGCAGCTGACCCTGCTAACTGAGCAGCTGGCCCTGCTAACTGAGCAGCTGACCCTGCTAACTGAGCAGCTGACCCTGCTAACTGAGCAGCTGACCCTGCTAACTGAGCAGCTGACCCTGCTAACTGAGAGGCCGGTGCTGGCAAATGAGAAGCAGACTATTAATTTGTGTTAGCATCAGAAAGGCTAGCAACTAGCATGAATAAACTGGCATTAGCATTGGTGAGGCTAGAAACTAGCATGGATAAACTGTGTTAGTATTGGAGAGGCTAGCAACTAGCATGCATAAGCTGGCATTAGCATTAGAAAGGCTAGTGACTAGCGTTGATAAACTGTGTTAGCATCTGAGAGGCTAGCAACTAGCATGCATAAGCTGGAATTAGCATCAGAAAGGCTAGCAACTAGCATGAATAAGCTGGCGTTAGCATTGGTGAGGCTAGAAACTAGCATGGATAACGTTGGTTACGTATTGTAACCCCAGATTCTATGAGTGTAAGCGCAGCCCTCTAAGGCTATCGCAGATGGGTACCCCCGTGCGCG
>NW_013953248.1:110355-113311 GCF_001266775.1 Austrofundulus limnaeus
CATTCTAGACAGTTTATCAGCTAAAAAAAGTTAATTTTGGGGTAAGTTACTCTTTAAAGATTATGTCAAATAATGATAATTTAGACATGATGGAGGCTTTGATTTGATCATATTTATTATTTCTACATGATTTTATTATAAAATAAAAAGATCAAATGATTTAAACTTTAGTTCACCTGATTGAAGAGTTTTCAGTTCATTCCAGCAGACAGCAGCTCAAAGCTGGAGGGGTGTCAGTTCAAATAATCTGACTTTAGATGGATTTATGCAATAAAACTACAAGATTAGATYAAGCTGTCAGAACCTGCTGTCTGTGGTCCAACAAACAACTGAAAACCACAGCTTTAAAGTAGGTCTGAACGGTTCTGGAAAATAATCTAATTGTAATTTTTATCTATAAATTGCTATTTAATATGTGGTTATTTTTTAATGTCTTCTCAAGTATTTTTCAACAAACAGAAGCAATAAATCAATCTGTTTTATGATAAACAATGTAAGATTAATTTAAAGCACAGATTACAATAAAGCAAACAATTTTGTGGCTTCACGTTTTCACCATTTCTAATTGTTCTTGTTTAATTAAACATTACATTAAACATGTTAAAGTGAACTCCCTAAACACTGTGTGAACTTCACAGCACAGTCTATAAATAAATAGAAAAAATTTATAGATATAAAAACATGAAAAAATAAAGTGCATAAAACAAAGAGAGAATAAACATCTGCTTTAACCAAACAGTCAAACTTAAGTCACTAGATGACATCATCACCTAATTTGTTTGCCAATAATTGTGATCTGAGCTACAGGAGAGATGATAAAGAGAAAACAAGTGAAGAAAAACACTAAATATGTTTAAAACTGCAATTAAACTAAATGAAATAAAGTTACTTTTATGACTTCAATGCTTAGATCCACATTACATAAATTAAATTAGTGATAATCTTAAATTTAATCTGCAGACTGTTAGATATCCATTCCTTCTCCTCCATTCAGCATAAAAAAGCTCTGAGTTTAATCCTGCTGTTCAGAGTCACTCATCTGCAGCCAAATAATCCTGTTTTCACTTTAAAACATCTAATTTACTGGATTTAAGCCAACATGAAAAGATCCAATCAGAAAGAAAAGCAAATAAAAGGAACAACAGCAAACAGAACAGAGCTGGTTCTGTTACAGAGTCTCAGAACAGAAACCTGAAGTCTGACAGCCAAGAAAATATGGACCCATGTTCTGTTTAACTTAAATAACATATCAGGTTCATAGGATTTATTGAGTCAATTAAAGCCTGTGATGAAAACCTAAAATAATCTGCACCTTCAARTAAACTAACGGGTCGGTTCTTCTAACACAAGATTCATTTTAAACCAGGTGAAGTAACCGTTTCACCCAGAACTGATGTCCAGAGGATGTTCCTGAGCTGTTCATCTTCTGTCTAATCTGAATTAACCTCTAAAATAAAGTACTTCCTGTTTATATAATATCACCTAAAAGAAAAACTTAGTGGGCCGAACACAGAACCATGTGGAACTCCATAATTAATTTGGTGCTGGTAAACATGGTGTTTGTGATGATTACTTATTGTAAATTTAAAATATTCAAACATTTTATAAATAAAGTATCAACAAACTAAAGTTATTTGGTTGTTTTTTTAATCAGTGATAAAAACAACAAATAAAACCTTTTATTTTTTGTTAATCTTATCTGTCAGTGCTGAATCCTCCTAACAGAAGCCCTGTGTGGCTCCCACGCTCTGCAGCTGCTGCAGGTAAGATGTTGTCACCGCAGACGTGTGGCAGAAGTAACAGGAAGTCTGAACTTCCTGTGAGCACGCTCCACTTCCTGCTRCCTTTACTGTAAGTCACATCTGGCGTGGAACCATCAACCATGACCTCCGCACTCCAGTTCATCAGAGATGCTCCGAGATGGAACTGTCCCTGAACCAGGTCCAAAGTGTCCGCTGAGAGCTCCTCGACCCCCGTCAGGACCAGCAGAGACAGAAAACCCTCTGATTATCACCGAGCCGAAGGACAACGGCTACTACCTGCAGGTTTTAGCTGAGAGTCAGACCTGAGGAGGGCCCTCGGCTACTACCGGCAGGTTTTAGCTGAGAGTCAGACCCAAGGAGGACCCTCGGCTACTACCAGCAGGTTTTAGCTGAGATTCTGTAAAACTTCTTGTTTTTTTTCTGCAGAATCCTGTAAATGATCTGATTTAAAGTGTTTTTTATCTCAGAAAAGTTCAAACATGTCAGCAGCTGAATCACGAACAGAACTCTGCTTCTTACCTACTCAGACACAGACCAGGACCTGGGCCAGGACCTGGGCCAGGACCTGGGCCAGGACCAGGTTCGGCAGAAACAAGTCTTTCAGATCCTCTTCCTGTCTGAAAGCAGCTGAAGGTGGAACTGCTGCCTCCTGGTTCTGACTTCGTGTTCAGATCTGTCCCTGATCCCAGAACAGCCACACCCCACTCACTCAGCGGGTTTGGTTTCTGGGTCAGAACCGGACTCCATGACAGCAGTAATCCTTCACAGAGAGGGAGCCGGTCTTCAGGGTTTTTGTTACAGTCCTGAACAAAACAGAAGCTGTAAAAAAATAAAAATAAAATAAAATAAAATAAAATAAAATAAAATAAAATAAAATAAAATAAAATAAAATAAAAAGTTAATGGAGATCCAGAGGTATGGAACCCCTGAAGGTCCAGATTATTATTTATTATTATTTTAATTTGTTTTTACTTGTTTTATTTTATAAAACAAGCTGTTATGTTTGATCCTGATGAAGTTGACCCTGCTGGGTCCTGAACTGGACTGGACCTGTTCTGGTTTCATTATGTTTGCAGCCAACGATTCTGGGTCATCTTGATCTGAGTAAACTACAAAATAAAGGCATAAATATATCACTGCTGCCCTACTGCACAAATAATAGATCCTTCACAATAAGAGTCTCAAACATACAG
>NW_013953248.1:114496-115218 GCF_001266775.1 Austrofundulus limnaeus
CCTTCACAATAAGAGTCTCAAACATACAGTCCTTCACAATAAGAGTCTCAAACATACAGCCAAAAATAGATCCTTCACAATAAGAGTCTCAAACATACAGCCCTTCACAATAAGAGTATCATAATGTTGACCTCTACACGCTCTCAGATCACGGATGATAAAAACATCTTACTGCAGCTCAAGGTGGTGAGAAATGTTAGATTTATTTTCAGTTCATGCCTAAATAAAACTAAAATGTTTGTTTGTGTTAAAATAATTTATTTACTGGTAAAAACTTTTTCTGACATATAAAGTCGGTGTTTGCTGAAGGCATGTGCCCGTACAGAGACTCAGGACTTTARTCTGGTTTTATTTTTAATAAAGTTCCTCCAGGGAAGGCCTCTGAAACTGAGCAGTCAGATGAATGATTTTATTTGTTCGGGACAGTGGGCAATTAAAACATAATTTGATGCATCGCACCAGATTCAGCCAAAGGCTCATTTACATCTGTGGTCCCATCAAACAGGAAATGGAAACTGGACCTCTTTTTGTGACTGTCTTCCTGTTCGTTGCAGTTTTTTTTATTTGTGACAAATCTCATGTAAAATGATATTTTATTATGTCACGAGGCTCTAAAGTTTTCAGTCAGCAGGATATTTTCTGCACTCAATCAGGTGCAGTTACACTCAGTCTCCACAGGGGGTGCTGTTGTTCCACCACACCTGAACAGCAGAACCAAACAC
>NW_013953248.1:115429-116677 GCF_001266775.1 Austrofundulus limnaeus
CGCACGCACGCACGCACGCACGCACACACACACACACACACACAGGCCTGAACCTGTGGACAGGTGTACCTGTGACCGGCTGAAGAACAACCGTGTGGTTTTTCCATCATCTTATCTGTCGTCTGTGACCTCAGCTGTCCAACAGCCGCAGGTCGTCTGTGGAAAGGTCAAATGTTTCTGTCAAAGGTCAAAGGTCAGGTTCTCCTCAGGTGAGGAGGTGGGTGGATGAGGAGGTTCACAGCTTTACTCACCTGCCAACAAAAGTGGAAGCTGCTCCTGTTGATGCTCCTCTGTTAGCAAAATATCTCCTGAACAAACACAGATGTCATCCCTGCCTTGTCCAAGATGGCCGCCGGAGCCAATCAAACAACAGTGAATGATTCAGATTTGTTTTTACTGGTASTAGCRGAGAGTTATCCTCAACYCRCAGTCTGAGAGCAGCCTGGTTCTGGTGCGACCCACATGAGACCCAAACTGAGCCCAGTTTCTGCTCACAGTTCTGGTGGGACCTACTGGGAGTGGGCGGGGCCTGCTCAGAGTCCTATAAAACAGATCAGGTCTGAGTTTCTGTCACCTGTCCTCCTGCAGAGACCGGACCATCAGCTGGCTTATTTAACACAAGACCGGACCAGAACCAGAACCAGAACCAGGACCAGAACCAGGAACAGGACCAGAACCAGAACCAGGAACAGGACCAGATACTTTCATCCCTCTCCCAGCAGCAGCAGGTTGAGAATTTATTTTTGTTCGTTTCTTTCCTGTTTTTATTCTGATAAAATCTAAACCTGGTGGATGTATTTTATTTTATTTTATTTTATTTTATTTTATTTTATTTTATCTCAGATAAAAGTTTTAAATGAAAACACATTTGAATGTTTCAGCAGAGAATCTGGGTCAGAACCTGGGACTGATCAAGCTCGTGCCCTGCAGACATGGTTGGGCTCCTGGTGCTGATGGTGAGCACGGTGATCSTGCTCCTGGCACGCTCTCGTGACGTGGACTCACGTGTCCATCTGATCCTGAGGGAGGACCGGGCACAGGAGCCCAGCACCAACCCCACAGTGAGAGTGAGTTCACTTACGTAGTTCAATCCAAACCCAAACAGAGACAAATAAAAATCATCTGATCCAGACTCTGAGCAGGTTTTACAGATGAAAACTTCAGATTTGATTAGAAATTATTAATCTATAAATACATAAATAAAACATTTTACAGAGTTTCAAATTTCAGTCTGACACAGATTTATAT